>NC_064810.1:45848790-45986218 GCF_023721935.1 Panthera uncia
TATATATATATATATATATATATAAAGTTTATTTATTTATTTTGAAAGAGAGAGCACATGCAAGCACATGCAAGCAGGGATGGGGCAGAGAGAGGGGGAGAGAGTGAATCCCATGCAGGCTCCACACTGTCAGTGCAGAGCCCAGTGCGGGGCTTGATCTCATGAACCCTGAGATCATGACCTGAGCCAAGATCAAGAGTTGATTGCTTAACCAGCTGAGCCACCCAAGTGCCCCTTAACCATTATGTTTGGATGTCTTCAGCATGGTATAAAAGTTAAGCCAATAGAATGGATGCTTTAGATTTGCTAAAACAAAGGGCAGAGTCGAATAGGTAGGGAAATACAGATTGTAAAATAGTTGATATGATAAAAGACACGGTTTGTAGTTGCTTATCATCTAGATTTGAACAGACATAGCTGCTTTTTAAAAGGTTAGCAAAATTCCAGACTTGTGGCAAACAAAAACATGATTCAGCAAAGAGGAAGTAAATGTTCCACTGTATTCTGACTATTCTAACCGATAGATTATGCTGAACTATTTCATCTAAGTCTAGTGTCAGAGTTTACAAATAACAGTATCAGACTCAAGATGCCTAGGATACAAGCCAAAAATGATGTTCCATCCAGTGACCACTTTATAAGAAACAGGACAGAAACTTGTCAAACAGGCCATGCAATAACAATTTTCAGATATTCCAAGAATCATCACAAGGAAGAAGTATGATCTGTGAGGTCATGGAGACAATATTTCAGCTCAAGATCTAGGAGAAACCATCTAAATGTTCAAAGTCTTCCACAATGGTCAGGGCTTCCTCATCATGCAGTGGGCTCCCAGGTAACAGAAGTTGGAGGAAACATCTGGATGATCATTTGTTGAACATCTCATTTGGTGGGAAATAATATTAATTGAATACCATTCCCACAAAGCTGTTTTAGGAATCTGGCTTTGCAAAGGTAGTTTTAGCCAAGGAAACATTTCCTGCACAATCGTTAACTAAAAAGAATATCAAATTAGTATGGGCTTCCCAAAACTCATATTAGCACATTAATAATGGGCAACACTGCCATTTTTAATGGAAAAATTTTTAATGGAAAAATTTAACTTTTCCATTAAGTTGGAAAGATGGAAGCTTAAGGTGAAATTTCTAAACTATCTATCATATGTTTTGCAAAATGTTGAAAGCCCAAATTCAAGTGGATGTTTGCCTGCCCCTTTTATGTTTCGAAGTGCTCTGTCTTTGGGAAGATGCTGCAATAAATGGAAGTGTGAAAGTTAAGTGGTTACATGGCCTGCCAAGGTGCCCTGTACAGCAACTGCGCATGTGACAAGCGATGAAGGGAGAAAAGGTTAATGTAATTAGAGAAATGAATTCTCGGTAACCCCAAAGAACATGCCTTGTGAGTCATCCATGTTCACATTTCTTTGAACTTTGTCTATCCTCAGGAGATGAAGCAATTACGTAGACATAATGTCTTACCCTTTCAGTACAATGCATCCCGCATTCCTCCGCCCATTCATCATCATCAGTGGTATTTGTGTGCAACGCTGTCATGCAGAGCTGGTTGCCAACAATTATTAAGAAGAAACCAAAGCTTATGCGTTCGGGAGACCAAGCAAAACCAATTTTCACAGTGTGTACTACAAAGACTTACTCCATTAAGGGGAAAAATCACTAAGGATCTCCTCAGAGCTGCTCTTGCATCAAGGGCTATCTCCAGAGAACTAGGAAGTAAATGAAGTGATTAGCTATCACTCATGATTTCTCTTCTCTGAGACAGAATTCACAATGACTATGACAGCTGTACAGCAGGTTGTCCCTCTCTGCTATCCTTTTTACCTAGATTCTCACTCACTTCTCATGAAACACTTTTCTCTGGACTTTCCTCCGTACCTGCTTCTTTTTCTTCAAAACACCACCACCACCACCACCACCACCACAACAACAAAAAATACTCTAAAATTTTATTACCAGAGTCATTTCATATCTCAAGCATCCTGTCTGATAACAGCGTTAGTACTATCTTACCCAACTTTTTAGAAAAAGAAAATGTTCTAAGTGGATTTTTCTCATCTCCTCTTCCTCTGCTTCTCTCCCTCTCCCTCCATTCTCCCTTCCCTTCCCCTCCCTTCTTTCTCTTCTCTCCTCCTCCTTCTTCTCCCCTACCTCAGGAACTCATGTTTCCCTAAAAAATTAAATTTTCTTCAATCCCAATCAGTCTTCTCACAATACTAATAAAATAGCACTGCTATAGTGCCTGCTATGTACCAGGCAGTGTTCAAAGCACATTACATATATTGGCTCATTTATCTTTTCAACAACTCTAGGATAGGTATGCAGTATTGTTATATCCTTTTCAGAAAGAAAACTGAAGCATGGAGAGGTTATGTAATTTGTCAATGGTCATGTAGCTGATGAGATCTGAACACAGGTACTGTGGTTCCGAAGTTCATGCTTGAACAGTGATGTATACCACTCCTTTAACACTAGGGTTTTTCAGAGCAATGACTTCCTTGGAGACTGAAGAAGGGAACTAAACATACTGAGTCTCGAATTTATGCCAGGCACTCAATATATGTTATCTAGTTAGATCTCTGCAGTGAGTTAGGCATTATTATCTCTGCTTTCCAGACAAAGTTAAAACAACAACAACAAGAAACTTAAGTCTTTTACCCTCTCCTTCTATTTCTGCCTCTCTCTCTCCCTCTCCCTCTGCCTCTTCCCCTTCCTTTCCTTCTCCTACTTTCATCTGTTTATTTTAATTTACGCTAAAGAACCTATTCTCTTATCTGGGAGACTTAGGGAACCTACAATCTCTCCTGGTTATGAGTCATATTGCTGACTCTGATCTGCATCATACATTTTTTGCTTTTTCTTTGTTATCCCAAATCCTGGAATGGCATATTAGGAGGAAACAATTAAAGGAAACAATTAAAGGAAAACTACATGAATCACATTATAAAAATTATTAGGTTGAACCATATGAAACTAATGTTTTTTGTTAGTCAAATAGTGCAATTTAATGAGGATCAACATCACGTAAGTTTTAAAATCCCCATTTTTATTTCCATAATTTGGAAAATATAAATTACAGAAAGTAGGCTAATTTTTAAGGAAAACATAATCCTATTTTCCAAGAAAAATTATCACTATATTTTATATAATTTTATTTCCATTGTAAAATTATTATAAGTATAGACTAAGTAGTCCTGGTATCTAGCATCTGCCATGCTGCTAAATCTCAAAGGAAATTAAAAAAAAAATACATTGCCCCCATGAGAATAAAAATGTAGCATGTGGGGGCACCTGGGTGGCTCAGTCTGTTAAGCATTTGACTCTTGATCTCAGCTCAGGTCATGAGCTCAGAGTCATGAGCCCCAGGTTGGGCTCTGCACTGGTTGTGAAGCCTTCATCATCATCATCATCATCATCATTAATACAGCATATGAAAATTTGCAGGCTGTAGGTGAAGCAGTGCTGAGAGAAAAGTTACAGCACTAAATACTTCGAAAAGGAGAAAAGCTACAAATTATTAATCTAACATCCCATTTTAAGAAACTAGAACAAGAACATCAAAATAACTCCAAAGCAAGCAGAGAAAGGAAATAATGAAGTTCAGAAGAGAGGGATGCCTGAGTAGCTTAGTTGGTTAAGTGTCATGTCAGACTTGAACTCAGATCATGATCTCACGGTTGGTGGGTTTGAGCCCCATATCAGGTTCTGTACTGACAGCTCAGAGCCTGGAGCATGCTTTGGATTCTGTGTCCCTTCCCCCACTTCCCCCACTTGCACTCTGTCTCTCTCTGTCTCTGAACAATAAGTACATGTTAAAAAACTAAAAAAAAAAAAAAAAAAAAGATCAGGGGCACCTGAGTGGCTCAGTTGGTTAAGTGTTGACTTCAGCTCAGGTCATGATCTCACGGCTAGTGAGTTCGAGCCCACATTGGGCTCTGAGCTGACAGCTCAGAGCCTGGAGCCTGCTTTAGATTCTGCCTCTGTCTCTGTTTCTGTCTCTGCCCTTCCCCCACTCATGCTCGCTCTCTCTCTCTCTCTCTCTCTCTCTCTCAAGTATAAATAAACATTAAAAAATTTTTTTTAAGTTCAGAACAGAAATCAATGAACTTGAAAACAGAAAAAAAACAATAGTGAAAATCAATGAAACAAAGAACTATTTCTTTGCAAGATCAATAAACCTCTAATAAGACTAACAACATTAAAAAAGAGAGAGAGAGAGAGAGAAAACAAATTGCCTATATCAGGAATGAAACAGGAGCTATCACTACAGAGCCTGCAGACACAAAAATGACAATAGGGGAATACTATAAACAACTCTATACACATAAATTTGACAGCTTAGTTGAAATGGGCCAATTCATCAAAAAGCACAATTTAATACAACTCATTCAGTACGGAATAATTTGAATAGTCCTATAAACTATTAGAGAAATTGCATTCATAATTTAAACTCCCCCTTCCCTTTAAAACCAACTAACCAACCAACCAACCAATCAACAAACAAACAAACAAACAAAAAAACCTCCAGGCCAGATGATTTCACAGGTGACTTCTTCCAAACATTAAAAGAACAATTAACAATTCCATATAATCTTTTCTAGCAAAGAGAAGAGGTAATACTTTCCAATTTATTTTATGTGGTCAGTACTAACTGATATTAAAACTCGGCAAAGATGTTACAAGATTTAAACAACAACAAAAACCACTGACCAATATCCTTCACGAACATATACAGAAAAATACTCTACAAAATATTAGCAAACTGAATCATGTAACATGCAAAAAAGGTAATACCCAACAACCAACTGGGACTAATTACACAACAAACAAGTGTGATTAATTATAAGAATGCAATGTTGGTTCAATGGTTAAAAAGCAATCAATACATTCCATTCATAAAAGACTAAAATGGAAAAGCATATGGTAATATCAATTAATGCAAAAGAATCCATTTGGTAAGCATAATATCTCTTTATTATAAAAACTCATCAAACTCAGAACAAAAGGGAACTTCCTTAACCTAATAAAATGTATCTATAAAAATGCCTTAACTTAACACTTAATGGTGAAAAACTAAATTCTTTTAAAGACAAGAATATTTACTCTCAAATCTTCTGTTCAAGATTGTACTAAAAGTTCTAGCCAGTGCAATAAGACAAGCAAAAGAAATAAAAATCACCAGACTTCTAGAATATGTAATTATCTATGTAGAATATCCCAGGGAAATTATAACAAAAGCTCTGAGAATAAATAGAGTTTAGCAAGGTTATGTGTTACAAAGACAATCTACAAATATCAACCATATTTCTACATATAAGCAATGAACCATTGGAAGTAACATTAAAAAGCAACACCACATATGACAACTATTGAAAAAAAAGAACTACTTAGGTACAAATCTAATAAGATGTGCAAGGTCTATATACTGAAAACTACAAAATAATGATGAAAGAAAATTAAGAAAAATTTTAAAGAAACCAAAATAAATGAAAACATAGACTGTGTCTATAGATTGGAAAACTTAATAGAGTTAAGATGTTTATTCTCTGCAACCTGACCTATAAATTTAGCACAATTCCAATGAAAATTCCAAAAGGAGTTTTGTAGAACTCAAAAAGCTGATTTTAAAATTTATGTGGAAATGTAAGGAACTAGAATATATCAAACAATTTCAAAACAATAAAATGGAAGGCTCATATACCCTAATTTTAAGACTTACTGTAAAGTTATAGTAATTAAGTTAGTGTGATATTAACAAAGGGATAGACATATGGATCACCAGAATAGAATAGACAGTCTAGAAATTGACCCATACAAATACAGCTGATTGATTTTTAATAAAGGTGCAAAAGTAATTCAATGGGATAAGTATAACCTTTTTAACAGTTGGTGTTGGAACAATTGCACAGCCATAGACAAAGAATTGAACTTTGGCCTTAATTTATACAAAAATTAACTCCAAAGGGATCATATATGTAAGCATAAAACAACAAAAACAACAACAAAAACGATAGAAATTTCAGATGAAAACAGAAACTATGACCTTGGATTAAGACAAGAATTCTTGGATAAGACACTAAAATCCCTGAAAGAAAACATTGGTCAATTGAACTTCACAAAATTAAAAACTTTTGCTCTGTGAAACACAGTGTTAAGAGAATGAAGAGACAAATAACAATCTGGGACAAAGTATTTGCAAATCATATGTCCAACATCTAGAATATATAAAGAATTCTCAAAACCCAATAATAAAAAAGCAAACAACCTGATTTAAAAATGGGTAAAAGATTTGAACAGACATATCAACAAAAAAGACATATGGTGGGTGAACCAAGCACATGAAAAATGTACATTATTCTCCGTTAGGGAAATCCAAATTAAATCCATAGTGAGGTACGACTACACACCTACTAGAAAGAATAAAATTTTAAAAAGACAACAACATCAAAACCAACAGACAATATCAAGCTCTGTCAAAAATGCACAACAACTAGAACTTTCCTACATGTTGGTGGGAATACAAAATGGAAGAGGGTTTTGGAGTTTCTTATAAAGTTAAGTGTATGTTTACGATATGATTTATGAAACTTATTCCTAAATAAGGAACTTACATTCACACAAAAACACAGTGAAATGAAAGCTTATATTCACACTAAAAAAACCCTGTACATCAATGTTTATAGCAGTTTTATTCTTAATAGCCCCCAGTTGGGGACAACCCTGATGTTTTTAAGTGGATGAATAAACTATGGTACATCCATTGAATGGAATACGGCTTAATAATAAAAAGGAATGAACTATAGGAATATGAAACAAATCAGTGATTTTTGTTATACATAGCTCTTTTGTCCACTGTCCAGAAGCTAAAATTTCTGCAGAGTTATTGCTACTTTTAGTTAAGCAAAGGAGAGAACACAGAGAGATTTTTCCTCCTTTCATATCTAAGATGGCATATTGCTGGGGTTCTTCTCAATGTGAAAGAGTAAATTCATTATCATCACCTTTGTCTTTAATTCAGAAAATGTCTGGAAATTAAAGTTTCTAACATCAACAGATACTTATTGAAATAGTCTATTCATTGATACTTGGAAAGAAAGCTTAGATTTTAATAGTGATGCTTTAGCTGATTTTAATAATGATAAAAAAACAAAGGTGTCAGATCTTTCTGATTTTTCAAAAATAAAATAGAACTAACTGAAAATAGAAAAGAGATGTGATATCTTTTGTCAATTTAAGTCTTGTTACTCTTGTGGAGAGGGTGTGGGGAGAAAGCATGGAGGAATTATGAAATTTTATGTTGTGATTCTCAAATTTGACTGTGCATCGTAATCACATGAGAGCTTTCTTGTAACACAGATTGCTGGGCCCCACATCTCCAGCACATCCTCTTTGGACAGACAGAACAGCAAAATGAACAATTCTGGTATACAAGTGCCTTGCTGTTTCAGGCACTGCACCACCATTTTGGGGTAATTCTGCCAACTCAAGAGACCAGCCCAGAGATCCAGAAGGGAACAGGAATGGCAAGAAGCTGGGTGCATTGTACTTCAAGGTCATTGCTTACTTTTTGTCAGGGCCTTGGACTGGTTTTTATTAAACAAATGGATTTCTGTCAAGTTTCAATTTTTGCTTATTCCCATAGTAGAAGAATCATAAACGACCCAGTCTCTACTTTGCTGTCCAGAGAATGCTCTCTTTTTGGCATTAGGGAGTGGAGCCACATGCCCTTCTTTAATCTTATTACAGATTCAGTGGTGCAACTGAATTTATGCCACAGTATTTCTGGAGAACACTCAACCACTGTGATAGATATTCTTCTTGGCTACATTTCAGCTGCATGAGAATTGCTTTAACTGCTCTTCCTGACTTGACCGATCTCTTCCCCTTTACTGTATTTAGTATTAACTTTGAATTAGAATGTATGCAGTTGAAAAATTTTCAGCCACAGTATAAATTTATAGATGAGGTTCCAGAGCAGTTCAGTTTCCTTTAAAGAAGGCATGGCATATTATCAATATTTAACTCTGTGCTTATCCATTCTAAGTATTTTACTTGCAATTATCAAGTTGTTATACTGGTTGTCATTTGTATTAGGTACTTTTTTTTTTTTTATCAAATAAAACACATCTGAGTGGAAAGTTTCCTTTTCTTACCTCAAACTTCATTTTCCCTGTAGGGTAACAGCAAAAGGACAGATGAGACAAGATCACCATTTGCAGATGTGTATTTTATGAGATGGAGATTTTAAATGTCCTATGAAAAAGATATGAAAATAAACTTAGACGGGACTACAAAAATTATTTGATTGAACTATTTTGTTTCACAGATTGGAAAAAAAAAAAAGTCTGAGATTCAGAGAGGTTAGGTAACTTTCTCAAGGTCACACAACCAAGCTACTTACTGAGCCAGTACCAGAAATGGGTCTCTTTAGTGGTAGGGAAAGTCAATATTGAAAGAAGTGAATTCTGGATGTCTGGATGGCTCAGTTGGTCAAGCATTCAGCTCTTGGTTTCCGCTCAGGTCATGAGCTCCCAGTTAGTGAGTTTGAACCCCCCATCAGGCTCTGCACTCATAGCTTGGAGCCTGCTCAGGATTCTCTCTCTCTCCCTCTCTCTCTGACCCTCCCCCACTCATGTGTGTGCACACATGCGCATTCTCTCTCTCTCTCTCTCTCTCAAAATAAATAAAATAAAAAAATAATAAATGAACTGAATCCCAGCATTTCAAAGGATTAACAAATTATTATAATTCATTTAGGTCTATTTGATGAGGCATTTAAAAATCTCATAATTCAAAAATCTCATATCATATTCTGATAAAAAATAATGCACTACAGGGTTTAGATACTGATGTCTTTCCAAACAGTTCATTAAAATGTTTGATTTGGGGCACCTGGGTGGCTCAGTTGGTTGTGTCTGACTCCTGATCTCGGCTCAGGTCATGATCTCACAGTTTGTGAGTTCGAGCCCTGCCTTGGGCAGAGCCTGCCTGGGATTGATTCTTTCTCCCTCGCCCCTGCTCCTTCTCCACTCGTGTGTGCATGCTCTTCTCTAAATAAATAAATAAATAAATAAATAACTTAAAAAAGTGAAAAATGTTTGATTTAAACCAAATGAAAGTGATCATTAATGATGTATTCCTGCTGACTTCTAAGGAGCTATAAATAAGTGTAGAGGGAGAGCCTTGGAGAAGGAATGAGGATGGTAAAGTGAAGCCATAGGGGAGATAAATGGCCCAGTGGGAATATATGTGGAGTAAACTTTTTCTTTAATGACTTTTCAACATTCAACTTTCTCAATTTCTCAACATCTACATTTATTGTTCAGACTTCTATTTCCCTTCACTCTATATGTTTTCACTGTAGCTTAAGACACAGCTGGGTAAATATTAGTACTGATGGCAATAATACATTTTTATGGTAAATTAGTCTTCTTCTAATTGAATATAATTAACAATAATGAATGTGACTTCAGGAACATTTTAAAACTGATTCTTACTTTTTGAGCTGAATTCTAAGGAACAAGCGGGTTGCTAAAACAAGAAAAATTTTGGATGAAATTTGGCTTTAAATGACCAGTTTCCACCTTAATAAATTCTGTGGCCATGCTAATATATGAACTCAGGGCAAAAGCAACCAATCAGTTGTACCAAATTCGTTAAATTAACTAACCAACATGCCAGTTTAGTTAGATAAAGCACAATCAAATCAAATGGCCAGAGTACCAAGTATCGATGTTTTAGTGACTCAAAGCTTTATGTGTGGGCTTGAACACATCACTGAGAGGGGAATCTCTAGGAGAATGCCAGAAAATGTCAGAAAATGCCATCTCTTCTACTCACACCTTGTCTTTTGGCTTTGCCTCCTTGTCTCTGTGCCTTGGAAGCATGTGGATGAAGGGATTCTTCCCTTTCTGGGACTAAGGGAAGCCTCAAGCTCATTATTTTTAGCTTGCTCCAAATTGTGAATCAGATCAGACTATGAAAAATATTGATGGCAGCTGTCTCTTCTAGAAAAATAATTATATCAAAGTCTGTATGCTGCCTTTATATTTGATTCTTAGCCTATAGAGAACTTATTGATAACAACAAAATCTAACATGTATTTCATGTTTACTATATATAATTGCTGTTTAATGTATATAAGTTACTTAATACTTAACACCACCTAATAAGGTAGTTCCACGTGTTGCAATATTGTCATTTTCCAGATGAAGAACTAAAGGCAGAGCAAGGTTAAGCTAACTGTTTAAGGTATGCAGCTTGTAATCAGTAGAGCTGGAATTTAAACCCAAATTCTTAATCATTCCACTCTTCTTTCTTTTAATTACAGCTCAGGCTAGAATTATTTAAAAAGAAGACAATTTATGTGAATCAAAACAAATTACTCATGGAAATTAAAAACCCGTGAAAACTGAGAAATTTAGCAGATGCATTGAGATATTAGTCCATCTGGTTGCTTGGTAACAATTACTGTTATTACAGCTTCCATAAACAAAAACTCGAGAGTCTCGTATTTGAGAAATGCAGGGATATAAAACATTTTGTGAGATAGTATAGCACATTCTTTATCTCAAACTAAGGATGACTAGAACAACAATCTTGAAAGTCATTCAAACTTCTGGGTTCTTTTATCAACAAGTATTTACTTGTTAGTATTACAAACGGTTTAAAGAATTTTAAGATATAACTCTTGTCTTCATTCAGCCTACTGTTAGGACAACCGTTCATTCACATTGCACAGTAGATAACCATATGTATCAAGATAGGGTAATTAGAGTTAGTTAAGTATCACAGTGAATACTACCCTTGTAATCCCTTTGCTAGATGTATTCAAGTAGGGGTAGAACAATGTGGATCATTTATGAGAAGTTTCATGAAGGAGGTGAGCTTGAGCTAGAACCTGAATGCTGGATGAAGAGAGTGGTGAGGTGGGCTTACTAGGTGGGAAGTAGGATCAGCCTGGTATGTTCAGGAGATAGTGAGGAGACATCTGTGGCTGAAACAGGAGTGTAGAGAAGAGTTGGGTAGGTAGGATTATGTGCACTCTTAAATTGAGGAGTTTAGATTAGATTTTAAAGCAGCATAGGATTACGAGAGACTATAAGGTGATGTTAAAGTGTTTTAGGATGATAACAAAGATACGGAGAATAGATTGGAAAGAGACAATCTCAAGTTAGGAGAATATAGTCAAGAGGCTGGAGCACAAATCCTGACATGGAACAGAAGTTATGAAATAGGATGGGTTGTACCTGACCCTTGTGGAGATGTCTGTCAAACCAACTGATATCAGGGCTGTTCCCTGGGGGTGGTAAGCTAAGACAGAGCCCAAACAAACCGTATCAGAAGATGTAAGAGTTCCAGAGCTCAAAATTCAAGAAGCCAAATCTATTTTCAGTCACAGGGTTCAACATGAGGCTGAAAACTAGAGACAAAGCTAAAAGGAGCTGGGTGAAAGCAAGATCTGACCAGGGGGTGAGGACATGGGACAGGGGCAAAGTGAGAATTTTCGGAGAAGGGCTAGAACTTCCCTGCAGAAAGGACTAGGTTGGCTACAGCTCTTCTGTCCCATAGCCTGCCAATCAGTCATTCTAAGCAGAGGGTGGACAGGAAACCATCACTCTGGCTTATAAGACACCAGGAAGCCTGCTGCAGTTGCCAGCAGTCTTGTTGGACATTGACAGGTCATAGTTTTGAGGCCCTTGCAAAACCTAGATTTGTTTTAGGGACTTTCTCGGCACTTTGCTTTTCTTTAAAATGACAGAATATTTTGGATGACCACAAATGTTGCACGATCTGAGTTTTGAACCTCAGAAAGATTGTAGGATAGGAATGAATTCAAGAAAATTGCAAAGCTGAATCCAGATTTTTAAAAATAGATAAAACCTAAAATTAAAATCATATAATTTTGGAGCATAAAGGGACCTTAGAAATTATTTATAGTTTCCCATGTACGGTCTAAGCTAGATTCTCAAAAATAATATTCACTATTGTCTTAAAGTGTTCTTTGAAATGTTTATTTATTTTTGAGAGGGGGCGGGGATGGGCAGAGAGAGAAGGAGACAAAGGATCCAAAGTGGACTCTGTGCTGACAGCAGTAGAGAGCCTGATGTGGGGCTTGAACTCACCAACTGCGAGCTTATGACCTGAGCTGAAGTCTGATGCTTAACTGACTGAGCCACCCAGGTGCCCTTTAAAAGTGTTTTTCTATCCCCAAGATTTTTTCTGTATGTTTTATAGCATTTAAATTCCCCGTCTTTATAATGGATTGGACTCATAGAGAAGTGTTAAAGTTTACGAGAATCAACTACCATGCACCTTATTAATAAACCTACCGCTACGATCACATTCATTAAGGAGACATTTAGATATAGATGACAGTATGAAAAATAATCAAGATCTACGACCGCAAAAGACAAAAAGTTGTTCTAAAGATGTATTTGAGAATTCCAATGGGAAAATCTCAGCCTTGTTAATACTACCCTTCTAAAGTTGTACCCCACACATAAGCACACGTCAGATATTTAAACATTAAAACCTCATCCGTTGCTGCCAGGGAGAAGAGCTGACGGTGCTACAAGAAGTGGTAAAGAACCAGTGATGAATGCACCAGTTGGGAGACATTTTGAGGAGGCATAGTAAAAGACAATTTTTCTTTAAATCTGAACGTTGACCATGCCCAGAGAAGGACTAGGGATATTCTATTAAATTTTCAGTCTAGCATGAGCAAATAAGCAACAATAAACATTAAGGCAATGAAAGAGAGAGAGATCCATGAAGGACTGGGGTACATTTTCATTAGCTACACCTGGCTCAGCTTGGCATCAACTCTCTAGAGAGGAAGTAACACTGACGCCAGGACCAGAGAAACCTATTAAATATTATTTTTAGTTTGTATATATGTATTTATGCTTATTAATAATAGAATGATCATCTTATCCTATTATTGTTTTAATTGAGAGAAGTAGGATTATGAGCTGAAGACATTGGATTAATTTGTAACAGACTTTACTGCAGCAAGTTGAGTCCCTCCTGGCTCGTTTGCTTCACTGTTTTTCCTCCTTAATTTGAGCACGAGGAATATTTTAAAACCACAGTACAGAATCGATCACAGAGATCTAACCTGAAATAAAATTGTATTTCTTCTCTAACATAAAAAAAAAAAAAAAGACTAAAACAACATCAACACATCCTAACCAACCTGTTTTCCCTGGAGAATAAATTTCCTGTTCACAAAATAGCTGCACATCCCATCTTGTTCCTATTAAAGTTTAAGTCATATAATGAACTGTGAAAAGAATGTTACATGCCAGTGTACCCTGTCCTCATACTACACAGCTTTGGAGCACACTGCAGTAAATGTCATTTTGTCATTCCTTGCTTAAAATACGATGCTGTGGTTCCTTTTTGGAGGTGGCCAACTATAACTTCAATGTTGTTAAGTCATTCTTTGTTTCTTCTTTCAGATCCTGTTGGGTAACTTCACATGTGCATCACTTTTCAATATAAGCCCTCATATAGTATAGATTTATAGTAGCATTCTCTGTCTTTTTTGCAATAAAATATGGAAGTAAATTTATGATGCATCTTCTCAGCGTGCAAAGCAGAATGACACTTTTAAATTGTGCTGACATCACTGAACAACTAATCAGTAACGTGCAACGCTGATGTAGGAAATGTTCTAAAAAAAAAAAAAAAATCCTGATCTGGATGTCTTGCTGAATTAGTTAACCTAGGGAAATGGCTCCAAGCAAGACAGATGAGTAATAAGCATGCCCAAGATGACAGAAGTATGTGAATCATTTCTGCAAAAGTGGAGCCCGTCCTTACAGTCTTACATTGAAAGCTGATTGTACACGGGATGAATGAAAACTTTTGTGCTTTGCTGGTTCAGAGTGAGAGCTGCAGATTACAATGGAGGGTTTGCCACTACAAGGTTTTCTCATTAGAAATTCTCATTTAGTAACTGAGAACAAACTGAGGGTTGATGGGGGGTGGGAGGGTGGGAAAGGTAGGTGATGGGTATTGAAGAGGGCATCTTTTGGGATGAGCACTGGGTGTTGTATGGAAACCAATTTGACAATAAATTTCATATATTAAAAAATCAATCAATCAATAAATAAATCCATAAAAAAATAAAAATTAAAAAAAAAGAAATTCTCATTTAGTTAACAATTTAGCTACCCACTCAGGCTTGTGTTGGACTCCTGGGGACTGAGTCACAATGCAATGATTAGTCAAGATGAACTCTAATCAGAAATGTCCATGGACCATTTGGGTTTGCAGGAATGAGAAAAAATGACCCAGGCTCAAAATTAGTGTTGAATAAGGGATATGCAAAGGAAGGTGTCTTCTGGTGAATGAGAGGCACACGGGGGATATTTGGCCTTCTTCACTCTGCAATTTATTAAAATTGGAAAAAAGGGAAATTATTAGTTATTTCCAATATAAGTCAAACCTCTATGAGAAAAATATATTAAGCCTGAAAATAAATTATTCCCCACTGCCAATAAATGCTTATACTGGTCCAATAGCTAATCCTTGAACTTGGGTTTACCTGTTTTACTATAATGACTGAAACAAGAAAAAAATAGTGCCTGAAATACAAACATCACTAACTTAAGCACATAAAAAAAGAGCAAAGGGAAATTTGAATCATTTTTGTATAGTCAGAATTAATGGCACATTGTCCAATGATTATTTTTTTTCTAAAATCTTTTTGATTACATATATAAATGTTCTGGAAATCCCACATTGCAATGACCATCTTTCTTTACTAACTGTCTAGGAATGCAAACGTTTGGAGTTTGTGAAAATTCTGTTTTTGATTTAGTGCCATATGGAGATTGCTCAGAATAAAATATGATTCTATGCTTTTTAAAAAATAAAAAAAGTTGATAAATTCTTTGAAAAAACAATCAGTGATGAGCAGCTAAATCTAAAAGAGAAGAGTGAGGCATCTCTTAATGAATCTATAGAGCATCATATAAATAACTTACCTTGCAGCGGAAATAGCTTAGTAGAATAGTCCCACATGCAGCCAATGTTTTCATTATTAGAATTCCCAAATGAGACAAAATGAAAGCTAGAAAGGAATGGCCTCCTGTGAGAAATCCAGGTGTGCCAGATAGTTTTTTATTAATTTAAAAAGTTTTAATAATACACATCATTTATGGAGTATGTTCTATGTGCCAGGTACTGTGCTAAGTATTTCACATGCTCTGTACCCAGCTTTGTGCTAAATGCTTGTCATTTAGTAATTACTGTGACACCATGAGATAGGTGCAGTTGTTACTGTGTCCCTTTTGCAGGTGAAGAAATTAAGGCCATGGATGTTTAAGTGGCTTGCCTAAGGCCACATAGCAATGATTTGCATCTACATTTGCCTAGCTCCAAGCATATGTTAAACATGCAACATTGTAGAAATTGGAGCAGTAAATGCCCTTATTAAAAGCAAACAAATCTTTTAAGTAGAATTATTTAAGCTGAGCAAGGTTTGATTCCAGTTCAGGGCTGCTGTCTCACTGCTCAACATCACTATTCCTGGGAATCATATCCAGCACAGAGGACAGCTACTTAATAATAAGAATTAGGAAGTTATTTCTTGTTCTCTCACATCCTCCTCCTTTTTCTCCTCCTCACACTCAATTCATCATCCTCATCATTGTACATTCTTAGCTTTACGAATTATTTAGTTCAGGGGCACCTGGGGGTGGCTTAGTGGGTTGAATTTCAACTTTGGCTCAGGTCATGATCTCATGGTTCATGATTTCAAGCCCCATATCAGTCTCTCTGCTGTCAGCACTGAGCCCACTTCAGATCCTCTGTCCCCCTTTCTCCCTGTCCCTCCTTTACTAGAGCTGTCTCTTAAAAATAAATAAATGTTTAAAAGAAAGAAAAAAAAAAGAATTGTTTAGTTCAAAAATATTCTGAAGTTTCAATTCTCCTTTCAACATTCCTACTTAGTGCTTGAATACCTCCCCTAAGGGAAAATTTCTCCCTACTCATGCTGCCAATTCTATTTTCGGACTGCTCTGACAATGAGGAAGTTCATCCTCTATTAAAGCCAAGGATTTCTTTCTGTAAGTTTCATCCAGTATTCCCAGTATAACCCCATGGCCTCACAGAATAAGTCATGCTCAAAATGCATTTGCTGAGTAAACCACGTATATTCCCTATAGAATAAGGTGTTTGTCAAGGAAATACAGTAAAAGTTTCATGATTTTATAGTAGCGGTAAATGGGAATAGCACAGGTGAGGAGGGGAGGAGAGGGGGCCAGAGAAGAGCAAAGGAGAAATAATTTAAAAAGTTTTGATATAGACTATTTTGAAATGAATGCAGTGCTATTCTTTTATGAAGATCCAGCAAGCAAGTGGCTAAAAATAGAAGCCCACAACATTTCTCAGATGTATCAAGAAGTCTAATATCTTTTGCAAACGATACCCCCATGCACTTGTTTAAAGACAACTAACTCAAGAGGTAGCTGCTTTTCCATACCAGATTCTTGTTAATGTTAGCTTGCTTAGCAAACCTTTTTTCATGCATGTCACACATAGAACCCTGGCCGATTTCAGGACTGAATGTTACCGAATTTTGAGTTAATGGGATCTGATGATTTACAAAAAAGTTTAAAAATATTTTCATGCTGTTTTTATTCTTTCACAGGTATACTAATTGTCCACACAACCCAATTTCACTTATATTGCTTCAGTTTTTAATTTTTTTAATGTTTTTTTTTTTTTATTGAGAGAGAGGGAGAGAGAGAGAGAGAGAGAGAGAGAGAAAGGGGCAGAGAGAGAAGGAGACACAGAATCTGAAGCAGGCTCCAGACTCTGAGCTGTCAGTGCAGAGCCCGACATGGAGCTTGAACTCACGAACCATGAGATCATGACCTGAGCTGAAATTGGACACCAACCAACTGAGCCACCCAGGTGCCCCAATAGTCTCAGTTTTTAAAATGTGGTACTAATGATGGTCACGTTATAGTAACTATCTAACACAGAGTTAGGTACATATCAAATATTCAATAAATGTTGTATGCAATTTAGTTGACTTAAATCAGGTAATAGATTAATTTTTATATGGATTAGTTGACCTTACAGAGTTGATAACAATGTTTCAAAGTCTAGACTATTTTTTAATTTTAGCTGAACACCAAAAAAACCTTGAAGGGAACAAAGATATAAGATTAGAATAGTTCAGACCCGATACCATAAAACTCCTGGAAGAACACATAGGGAAAAACGTCCTCAACATTGGTCTTGGCAATGATTTCCTGGTTGTGAGATCAAAAACACAAACAACAAAAGCAAAAGTCAACATCTAGAATATATCAAGTTTAAAAGCTTCTGCACAGCAAAAGAAATAATTAACAAAATGAAAAGGCAACCCAAAGAATGGGAGGAAATATTTGCAAACCATATAGTGGATAAAAGAGTAATATCCAAAATGTAAAGAGTTCATATAAATCAATAACAAAAAAAAAAACCCAAACATTTAAGAAATGGACAGAGGATATGAAGAGAAGACACTCAATGCCACTAACTTTTATGGAAATGAAAGCCAAAACCATAACGATATAATCATATTACGCCAGTTAGAATGGCTATCAGCAAGAAGAGATAACAAGTGTTGGAAAGAACATGGAAAAAGAGAATCTTTGTACACTGTTGGCGGGAATGTAAATTGGTTCAGTCATTATGGAAAACAATATGGTAGTTTCTCAAAAAATTAAAAATAGACCTTATCATATAACCCAGAAATTCTATTTCTAGGTATATACCCAAAGGGAATGAAAAGGGAATTTTGAAGAGATATATGTACTCCTGTGTTTATTATAGCATTATTCACAATAGCCAAGATATGGAAAGATGAAAACAACCTAACCACCTGTCACTGGATGAATGGATAAAGAAGAGATATACACACAGTGGAATATAATTCAGCCATGAGAAAGAAGGACATCTTGCCATTTGCGACAGCATGGATGGACCTTGAAAGCATAATGTTAAGTGAGGCAAGTTGGACAGAGAAAAACAAATACTAAAGGATATCACTTACAGGTAGTGTCTAAAAAAGCCAGATTGGTATCATCAGTAAAATGGTCGTTACCAGGGGCTGAGGGGTTGGGTGATAGGTGAGACACTGTATAAAGGTATAAACTTGCAACGAGTAGTAAACAAGTTCTAGAGATCCAATGTACAATAGAGTGAATATAAACAATATTGTATTATAATCATCAAACTGGCTAAGAGACTAGGTCTTAATTATCCTAACCACCAAAAGGAAATGACAATTATGTGATATGATGGAAGTGCTAATTACGTTATGATGACAATCATATTACAATATATAGATGTATCAAACAAACATGTTGTGTATCTTATTTTATGCAATGTTATGTGCCAAATATCTCTCAAAAAAAAAGATGAGAAGAGTTAAGTGAGTACCACCAATTCAATAAGAAGCAAGTCGTATAAAACTGTAGTATGGAAATAGCACTAACTTTTGAAACCTTGAAACAAATGAAAGAAGTTAAGCTATTCCTATAAAGAATCAAACACATAGAAAAGAACTTAACTTCTCAGAACCTCCAGTTTCTTCCTCTACAAAATCATCATGAGAATAGTCTGATCCAACAAATAGTGGGTGAATTTAGTTATCAAAAGTTACTAAACAGGGATGCCGGGGTGGTTCAGTGGGTTGAGTGTCCGACTCTTGATTTTGGCTCAGGTCATGATTTCATGATTTGTGAGAGAGAGCCCTCCGTCTCTGTGCTGACAGTGTGGAGCCTGCCCGGGATTCTTTTTCTCTCTCTCTCTCTCTCTGCCCTTCCTCCATTTGGGTTCTCTTTCTCTCTCTTTCTCAAAATAAACAAACATTTAAAAATGTTAAATAAAAAATAAAATTATAATATATAATATTATATAACATAAACAAATTAATAAACATTAAACAAATCTGGAAATATAATTTTAAAAAGTTACCAAACAGTATGTGTACCATTATATTACTTTGTAGAATTAAATTAAGTGCATAGAAAAAGTTTCGGAAAGGCCCACAGTGGATGCCTTTGGTCAGATAGGTGCTTGGATTATCCCTACTTTAAACAAATATTTATTGTGTTTATATAGTGTGGCTCTTTGGACATTGATATTTTAACTCACTATTTTTTTCTTTTGAGATACAATTTTTAAATTGTGGTAAAATATATATAATATAAAGTTAATCATTTTAAGCCTTTTTTTTAACGTTTATTTAGTTTTGAGACAGAGAGACACAGAGAGAGACAGAGCATGAATGGGGGAGGGTCAGAGAGAGAAGGAGACACAGAATCTGAAACAGGCTCCAGGCTCTGAGCTGTCAGCACAGAGCCTGACATGGGGCTTGAACTCACAGACCATGAGATCATGACCTGAGCCGAAGTCGGAGGCTCAACCGACTGAGCCACCCAGGTGCCCCTCATTTTAACCATTTTTAAGTACACAGCTTTATGACATTAGGTATATTCACTTTTAGTATAAAGCTAGTCCATTTTATTTTATTTTTAAAATTAAAATCAATTAATTTTTTTAAATTTTTTTATTTTAGAGAGAGAGAGAGAGAGTGTGCCAGGGAGAGGGAGAGTTAGAGAGAGAATCCTAAACAGGCTCCATGCTTAGCATGGAGCCAAACACAGAGTTTCTGACTCTGGGATTATGACCTGAGCCAAAATCAAGGCTCAGATGCTCAACTGGCTGAGCCACCCAGGCACCCCCAAAATTAAAAAAAAATTAATTGAAGTATAGTTGGCATCAACTGTCCATTATTAAAAACGGGTCAAAGCAGGAATAATTTTCTGAAAGTCAATTAGAAATTAAAAAGCAAAAAAGTGAGAACTTCACCAACTCCCCACTCCTGGCAAATTCTGAAAAGCAGACCAAAATGAGTAAAGGAGGGCAAATTTGCCCAAATTTACAATGCCAAACACTGATGAGTAAAGGAGGGCAAATTTGCCCAAATTTACAATGCCAAACAATGCCAAACACTGATGTCCACTTTTATTTATTTAAAAAAAAGTTTTTTTAATGTTTATTTGTTTTTGAGAGAGAGACAGAGTATGAGCAGGGAGGGGCAGAGAGAGAGGGAGACACAGAATCGGAAGCAGGCTCCAGGCTCCGAGCTGTCAGCACAGAGCCCGATGCGTGGCGTGAACTCATAAACTGCCAGATCACGACCTGAGCTAAAGTCGGAGGCTTAACTGACTGAGCCACCCAGGTCCCCCTACCCTGATGTCCACTTTTAAAAATAGTCATTACCGGGGCACCTGGGTGGCTCAGTCGGTAACGCATCCGACTTCAGCTCAGGGCGTGATCTCGCGGTCCGTGAGTTCGAGCCCCGCATCGGGCTCTGTGCTGACAGCTCAGAGCCTGGAACCTGTTTCAGATTCTGTGTCTCCCTCTCTCTCTCTGACCCTCCCCCATTCATGCTCTGTCTCTCTCTGTCTCAAAAATAAACGTTAAAAAAAATCGTCATTGCCAAGATTAAATTATAATGTCGACCAACTTGCTTTTACTTAAATTGGGCGAAACCATTTGTAGCCAAATTATGTAGGGTCCTTGTCCAAAGCTGCCTAATGTTTGTATCTTTGTAAGACTTTTTTAATCTAAAAGTTTAGAAATCATAAGAGCTCTTGGTTAGACTCTGGAAAAGATGGCCATCCTAATTTCAGGGAACGTAGGGTTGATAACAGACCCTTCATGTTAGAGGCAATAGATTGCGAAATACGCAGAAGTGTTTCATATCGTCCACATGAATGCTGGGAAGACTCTTTACCTGATTCAAACTGAGGCATGCAGAATCTTCTCTCTCCACAGGTGAAAAGGATGGTGGCTGGCTAAATGATAGATATGGTGCCATATAAACCCAGTCCTTTGATAACCTTTGGCTTGAGGCCTATCTTCCCAAAGACCTCGTGTATCCAATGACATCAAATGTGGGTGTTTCATACGCAGCCATATTAGTGTGCTAGTTAATTTATTTTGTTAGAACCTTATATTTATTTGAAATTTCTAATTCGATCGTTTACGTTGACAAGATTAACAGCGACGGTGCAGTAATAGTAACAGTAGTCCTAGTGACAGGCACAGAGGGCTTGTCTGTTAATGCAGTAGATGTAACAGAGGCATTTGATAAGCCCGTAGGTGCTATTGGGAGTAGTCAGAGCACATCAAGGGAAAAAAAAGATAAAAGGCAGGACATATTAGAGAGATCAACTGATATTAGGACCCCATAACGAAAATAGAGAACGTGAAGTTGTGGTAAAGAGAGTGGTGTATAGAGTGTCAAAAGTCCTGAGTTTGAGGCTAGGTTGTCGCTAACTAATGTTGTGACCTTGGATATGTCATTTAACTTCCTTGATCCCTAGTTTTCTTCTTCCTTCCTTCCTTCCTTCCTTCCTAAAATTTTTATTTTATTTTAGATATATAGAGAGAAACAGTGCAAACGGGAGAAGTGCAGAAGGAGAGAAAAATCTTAAGTAGGCTCCACCTCAGTGCACAGCCTGACACAGGGCTTGATCCCACAACCCTGGGATCATGACCTGCGCAGAATCAAAAGTCAGACGCTCAATCGACGAAGACACTCAGATGCCTCCCAAGTTTTCTTATGTCTTAAGTATGATTAACAATAACTGATGTTTTCCCTACTGATGCTAGGACTAAATCTAGTAAGGCTCTCCAGAAAATAAATGCAACTCATACTGAGATAGGAAAAGAAATGGATTTTGGAGTGCAAAAGAGAGAGGGAATTTCTTCACTTTCAGAGTTAGGTGATGGAGGTGGAGAGGGAATGGGCCTTACATACTAGATGCCCCTCTGGAGCTAGACACTGTGGGGCACTATTGGTGAGCAGCAAGGGACATGCCTGTGGGTGTTACTTAAAAGAGCTTCAGAAACTAACTTGCTGAAACATTGAGAGTCTCAACCTATAGTAGCATTAACCTGATAATACTCAACAGCTTTCTTCTACCCCAAACCTGGAGAATGTATTTCTAAATCACCTGTCTTCCAACAGCAATAGTCAAAAACAGTTAAACTCCTCAGTTATCTGATCATTTTTTCTGCTTTCTCTCCTTTAGGTGATAGTGACCAAGTTGCTTGACTCCCTGAATTGCAGAAGGATCCATCTATTGGAATTATCACAGAAAGGGAGACCCTGAGGAGAGAAAAGGGATATTCTTACATCAAGTGCGATGGGAGCTCAGAATCATTTTATTTGAACATTAAAATGAGTGGTCTCCGTTTTGTATACTAATGTAATTATGAGTGTGTGTGTGTGTGTGTGTGTGTGGTGTGCATGTGTTGTATGTGTATATGCATGTGTGTTGCACGGGTATACATACACATACAATTGTCCTTTGGAAACTCTGAAGTACTATGAAAATTCCTTGCACAGTTCTTTGACTAGATTACTTGAACAGTAAAAAACTTGAAACTTGGGAGTAATATATAGAGGATATAAATGTGACATTGGAGGGTGAGCTATGAGGAGCACCTGAAATAGAGGGATTTCATTTATTTCAAGAAAGAATATTTGGTAGAAGGAAGCTATTATGGACTAAACTGTGGCCCCTTCCCACTCTCCCCGAATTCATATGTTGAAGCCTGAACTCCTGGTGTGACTGTGTTTGGAAATAGGGACTTCAAAGAGGTAAGTAAGGTTCAATGAGATCACAGCATTAGGCCTCTAATCTGATAGCGCTGGTGTCCATATGAGAAGAGGAAGAGACGTCAGGGCTTTCATTCTGTGCATGCAGAATAAAGGCCATAAGAGGATACAGTAAAAAGGCAGCCATCTACAAGCCAGAAAGAGAGCTTTCATCAGAAACCCACCCTAACTGGCACCTTGATGTTACTAGAACTGTGAGAAAAATTTCTGTTGTTTAAGCCACTCAGTCATGGCATTTTGTTATGGCAGCCCAAGCAGACTAAAACAGAGGACTTCCTGTTTGGGTGGCAGCAAGACCACTTTGTGACAATTATGGCCAAATGGGAAACAGCACACCTGACAGTCCTTGATTAAGTATCACTGGAGCAGTGGATCGAGTTGTGGAAACAGAGTGTGGTAATTCACGAATATGATAAATTATCAAGGCAATAATAGCAGCAGCAAAAGTATCATTAACGTAGAGAGGCTGTCCAGCGTAGTGTATGGTGTATGGTGTCTGTTGCCACAATGTCTGGGTTCAGAGTCTGCCTCCAACACTTGCTAACTGTATGACCTTGGGCAAGTTACTTAAACTGTAAAATGGCATAACTATAATACACTTACTATACAATATACCTATAATATACCTACTATGAAAGTTCATTGTAAGGGTTAGCATGTAAAGTGCTTAAATTAATGCCTGAGAATTAGCTGCATGAGTTATTATTAATAGGAATAAAAATATTACAATGGAGTGCACACATCAGAGTTTTCCTTTTTCCTTTCAGAGCCTGACCATTACAGTAATAACCACTAACTACCCTAGAAAGCACTTAGCCCTAAATCGTATAATTCTCACTTTCAGATACCATGAAGACATTCCCTTTTGTTTTAAAATGAAAACCATTAAGATATATATAAACCCATTGTCCTCTTCCTAAGGATATGAAATAGCAGGTTTGATTCCTAGGTGGCCAACAAAAGAACTCTAGTGAAGAAGGATATAATGATTTTTATATTCCCTGTGAACTGAAATCATCTTTGGGCTTAAATCCTAGAAGATGCCTCATCCCCAATGTTGCTATTCCTTTTGTCTCAGTGACATAAAACCTTGTGTCTCAGTGACAGAAAACTTTGTGTCATAAAACTAAATAATAATTTGGATACATCAATGTCAAGGAAAAGAACATGCTCTGATGCCCCCAAATTGGGGTGGACTTAGCCAGGTGTCATGGAGCTCATACCAAAGGGGAGATTCATGCCTTCTCTCTGGGACTCATTCAATTCAGTCTCACTAGAATCCTTGGCGCTTATAATTCCTGAAAACACTAATCTAATGGGTATATGTACTAGGGAGTGGTGGAATTTGTACAATATGTACATGGTAGGTTTCCAGAAAAAGTCACAGCTAAAGTGTTATAATTCTATTAGGAAAGCAGATATATGAATGGCATGATGGAAGAACACGTTTGCTTCTCTTCATGTTAGAACTTGAGTTATTAACTTGGTTAGCTCATCTGTTAAAGCATGTCCTCCTTTGAGATGAATTTCCTAGTAAAACTGTTCATGTTGGTCATTACAAACTGAAGGTGGCTTTTATCTCATCCTAATACACTTGTAAAGAAACCCCTCTCTGACAGCTTTCGGTTGCCAGGCTAATGGAACTGCCTGAGTATATGATTACAAATGGCCTGTGGTTAGCCCTGTTGGCTTTGGCATGTAAATCCTCCTACTAAAAACCATCTTACTTTTTTTAAGTCTCAGTCAGTAGTTTTGGCAAAGACTCCATTCATGATTCTGTCCTAAAACATCTCTCTTGTACCTGGCACTTTTGAAGGTATTCAGTGAATAATAATAGCAATAATAGTTTATCATTATAAATAATAATAATAATAATAATAATATAATAATGATTTATAATTATTATGAGTTATTTTATTTTAATGTAAAATACTTTAAAATTTACTTATTTTATTATTATGATTAGGTTGTTTGTAATGCAGTCTTACAATGGAAAACTGTTATATATATTTTTTTCTTGGGAAAAAGACATTTTCCCAACTACCCAGTATACCAGACACACCATCGTTTTGAATATTAGGAGAGGAAGATGACAATGATTTTATGGAAATTTATTTACGTATTAGTATAATGCAAAGTTAAAGGGAATTATACCATAAAATTTTTTATTTCTAAATACCATAAAATTTTTTATTTCTAAATCTTTGTTCTCTAAAATATTTTTGAATACTTATTGGGTTGTTCCATTTGGTTATTCACTGTTTGAGCAAAACTTAGTGTCTCACATGCTGAATCTGAATTGTCTGCAGTTTTCAATGAACTATCTTCCTGGTCAGCCATATTTGAAGAATTAGCAGTTTCTCAATTTTTATTCAAATTCTTCAAAATTGCAGTGATATGTGCTTATTCATTCTTTGAAATAACACACATTTATCCATATGTCCATTCCTGCCTTTCCTTTGATACATCAACCCCACGCCAGGCTTCCACTACTTCGCGTTGTGTCTAACTCTGCTCCTCACTACAAGTAACCTCCAGTCATCTTAGGCGGCCATTTCCAGATACCTTTGACTAGAATAACTCTTTTATTATTTCTCCCTCAATTGCCTTCAGTGATACGGCCTTTAAACTGCAAGCAAGCATTTTGAATTGAGGAATTACCATATTTCCATAAATCTAAAGACTCATTATTTAATGATCAGAAAAAAAGATACAGCCGAAAAGTTAAGATAAATTCTAATTTCAGATGTACAGTAAAATCTTGGTGGTTTGCAAGCATAATTCATTCCAGAAACATGCTAGTAATCCAAAGCACTTGTATATCAAAGCGAATTTCCCCATAAGAAATAATGGAAACTCAGATGATTCGCTCGACAACCCAAAATTTTCATATAAAAATGGTTACAATACTGTAATATAATAATAAAGAAAATACAAAATTGAAAGAAAAATAAACAAATGAACCTGCACTTAACTTTGAAAACCTTCGTGGCTGGTGTGAGGGACACAAGAGAAAGGACAGCTATTGTGTAAGATGACTTTCACTATCATTAATGGACTCACTGCTATCTATTGGCTCAACAGAATCTTTTTCTGCATGGGTGCCATTGTATACACTATCACGGATGTTGACTATAGTACAATATTAATAAACTCTGGTCCTATACTGTATTTAATGTAACTGGCGATAAGGCAGCAGAGGAAAGGGTCTCTACCTGCAGGTAGCCTGACCTAGAATGAAGCAAAGCATTCCTAAGCTTACCCTTGTATGAAAAAGCAAAGGACCATCCATAGGTGCTTTGAAGTGACAAAAAAAATACACTAGTACCAACTGTGGGCACCTTCCCATGTTCTGAAAAATCACTGATCTCTGCCAAACACCATGGCCTGCGACCAAGCATCTGAGTATGACAGATGATCACCCACAATTCTGCAGTGAGATAGACACAGAGAGAGAGAGAGAGAGAGAGAGAACCATTGGCTCAGTTGTGATCACGTGACATTTGGCATTACATATGACTTGTATTGCAAGACGTCACTCATTTATCAAGTTAAGATTTATTAGAAATGTTTGCTCTTCTTGCAGAAAACTCGTAGAACAAGTTACTTGCAATCCAAGGTTTTACTGTGTTAACACTTGGGGGAAAGCATGTATCTAAGGACCGAGAAAATACCGTACTTTGTTCATCTCTGTAACTTGAGAATGTAGCCCAGTGCCTATCACATAACACATATTGCTACTTGTTTCATTATTACTTTTTTGTCATCAATATTATTAAGTAAATATTAATTGATGGCAAATAAACACTAGTATTTCAAATGGATATGCAAAATCTTTGGTCCTCAGCTTTATCCTGCCCCATCTTTAAAACCATATGGTTTTCAGTTTAGTGTCTTTAGTGTCTTAGTGTCTTTACTTTCCTGATCATGTATATTCCTTCCTCCATGCCTTCTATCTTTTTCTTTCTTTTGTGTTAGGTTATCTCTGTTTTCCAGACTAGAAAGAATAATGTCCTGCCGATCCTCCAGTCCTCTCAGTTCTGAAATCTTACATTGGATTACCAGTAGTTTGGCATTTGGTATTGCTTGTTAAGATGGAACCAGATAAACACCAACAATTAACAGCTGGTACTAGACTTCAGTTATTGAAAGTAACTGCATGTGCTTAAGAAAATACCTTCATGAATGTGAAAAGAGAGTCTCCTGAGCAGAGTCTGAAAGAAAGGCAGAATTTAAAAAAGGAGCAGGGGGGCACCTTGGTGGCTCAGTTGATTGAGTGTCCAACTTTTGGTTCCAGCTTAGGTCAAGATCTCTTGGTTCGTGAGTTGGAGCCCCGTATCAGGCTCTTTGCTAACAGTTTGGAGCCTGCTTGGGATTCTCCCTCTCTCTCCTCTCTCTCTCTCTCTCTGCCCCTCTCCTGCTTGTATGCTCTCTTTCTCTCAAAATAAATAAACTTAAAAATTTTTTAAAAAGGTGGGAATGCTCTGCATAAAGTAACAGTAAGAACTTTATATTTTGTTTTATTTTATTTTATTTTATTTTATTTTATTTTATTATTTTATTTTATTTTTGCTTTGAGAAAGAAGTACAGGTAGAGCAACTTCAGCCAGAGACTGAAGGGAAGGCTAGAAGTCAGAGACTGATGCGAAGTTGACAGAAATGGCCAAGGGATGTTTAAGCACTGATGAATCTGGTATTCACTTATTTTTTCTATCATCATGACCTTAACTCACTGCATGCACAAAGACGTTGTGGGCGTGGGTTAATTTTGTAAAATTCACATAGGTATGATGTGTGGGTTATCTGGCATGGAACAGAGACAGCATATGTAAAACTCCAAGATGGTCCATAAGTTGAAATAGCACAAAAAGAAGTTTCAGGCAGATTTAAGCAGGAAAGCCATCCCACTCCTAGTCTTTATGCTGCCTTTGATAAGAGTTAAGCCTCTTTCCTTCCTCTCCCCTGTAGGATCATTATTAGCAGAAACCTTGGCTTTTTTTTTTTCTTACTTCCTGCTTTGCCAATAGTATGTGAAGCTCAAAGTACACACTCAGAAAACTCGATTTGAACAATTTGGCCACTTTCATTGATGCAGAAAGACAATTCACATGCACAGAGTGGCTGAGGTTCACTTTGATTTTACATATCTGCCCTCAATCACTAAGGATCTATCTCTAAGGTACCTTATTTTCTAATATGTAATTAAAGCTTTGGCTCACAATTAATATTTCCTGTCACTTGTTGGTGGAAACTAATAGGATAGCAATGAGAGACAGAATAAGAATACAGTTGAGAGAATACAGTGAGTAATGGTCTTAGTGATTCATATGGGCAGGAAAAAAACATTTACCTTGAGAAAAATCCAGTTGGGTGTTTTTGCTTAACACTTATTCATATGTCATTTACCATAGTTCAACATCATTTTTCACTAGTTTGATATCTGGCCTCTGGTTACTTTTCTTTTCTTTTGGAGGGAGCATGTGGGTGTTGTTTTATTGAGTTTCTTCATGGAGGCAGTTTATAAGAAAATCTATAAGATTAATGAATATGAACTTCCTTCAGTGATGTGAGTAGATAGAAACTGCAGGAAACAGATCTGTAAAGAATGCAATACTGGTTAATTTAGGCTAACTCTCCAATGCTTCCAGCTAGGAGAATTCAAGGGACACTTATTAAATCTGTTGGAGCAAGTTAGGCTAAAGTTCCATAATTACTCAATAAACAACATTCATCATCTGCTATTTGGAAAGCATGGAATTGGGCACTGGGTGGAAATCAAATATGAATAAAATATGGTCCTATATTTAGAGATTATATAGTCTAGGATCACAATCTGGTTTATTATCTGGGCATTAAGTTAACAATATCAGAAATTTCCCTAAGCTACAATAACGAATTATATGGTTCAGAGGACAACATGTCATTTTCTGTGGCTTAATCTGGGAACATAAATTTTGAACTGAACCCTGAAGTTGGGTTGGATTTAATAGGTGAGCAAAGGGAAGAAGAAAAAGTGGAGAGGAATCCCAGGTGGAGTGAATGAACCTGCCTGCCTCCAAAAAATCTCTCTTCAATTTACCTCTTACCATTACTTCCTTTGTATTTACCAGTACTCTTGCTACTTCCTGCTTACCCAATGGCAACTGCCTCCTTAATAGGTCTTCCTCCTTTTCTAATTTATCCTCTGAAAAGCAATGCCATATATGCTACTCTACTACTAAAAAAACATTAAATGTTTCTAATTGCATACCTAAAGAATAAAGTTCATACACAAGGCTCTTCATAATGTGGCCCAATTCTATCAGTGTTGATTGTTGTACCCTCCAGGGGACATTTAACAATGTGTGGAGACGTGTTCTGTTGTCACAATTCAGGGGAGGGTGTTCCCAGCCTCTGGTGGGAGAGGTCAAGGATGCCACTAAATATCCTATGAAGCGCAGGTTAGCCCTCCACACAACAAAGGATTTTCTGACCCAAAACGTCAATTGTGCCGAGGTTGAAAAACCCTGGTTTCCATAACACTTAATTCAGTTCTGTAATTATGACAAAAAGTACAACAGATTTGAGAAAAGAGTCCACTGACTCAATAAACCGAACACTCAACCAGCAGCTATAGAATTCTATGGGTGAATAGGAGAGTAACTTATTAGCTATAAGCATTTAGCACATCCTATGCATTACCTGGTGTATTTACACAGGCAATGTAATGCCCTGTTTAATCTCCAGTGTTGTTTTAGTGTACATTAACTAAGGCAGCTTTTACTACACTTGTATTTTTCTGAACAAGCTATACATCTTTGCATTGCTGGACTCTTGCATACCTTCTTCTCTCTGGAATTCCCTTTCTTACTCTCTGCCTGGCAAACACACTTATAAGTCCCAGCAAAAATATCCTCAAGGGAAAACTTTCCCTAATTTTCCATATAGTCAGTTGGTCTAGCAATTGCCTCATACCTCACTTGTAACAGGCTTCACAGACAATTATAATTATTTACAATGTATGTTTCTTCTACATTACAGTGAGCTCTTTGATGATAGGGTTCATGTTTCATTCACCTTTTCATTTCTAGTACTTACCACAGAAGCTGGCACATTAAAAAAAAGCAACATATGTTGATTTAGTAAATGAATGAAGAGGGATGAAAAAATTATATGTATGCTAGAATCAGGGAAGAGTCTACTTTGGATGGAAAGGAAGGCATGAATAAAAGAGTAGTGAGAGCTCAGACTGCAGAGATATTTGGGGCCTGGATTATAGTGTGCTTGGAAGGCCTAGAGTTCGTGGTTTACTTGGAAGGATTTAGAGAAACTAGAATGTGTTTTTAATCAAAGGGTGACACAAAGTGGCACTGTAGAAACATTAATTTGGTGGAGCTATCAGAAAGTATTTGGTAATTACAAAGCATTTAATTGTTGGATCATAATGTATATGAGGCTTATGTAAATATTGTGGGTCTACTGCTGAAGACAGCCTGTGAATTAAATTTGGGGTCACTCCCAAGTCTAGAAGAGTAATGAGAAGGAGGCAGAACATCACTATAATCTCACTACCTGTCTCAGGGGATCTGTGTATTCCACTAAAGAATTGGAGTAGGTCAAACTGGGGAAGCCATGAGAAGGAGTCTCAATAACCATTAGAACAGACCAAAGTCAGACATGCCCTGGATGGAAGTGTCTATGTCTCTCCTTGTAGGTATGCTTTCTTGGTATAGTCCATGGTAGGCATTGCTATTGGTATCTAGGTTATCATAAAGGAGTCTGGTGGCTCTTATTTCTGTCCACTCATCTTTCCCATCTTTCTTTTTATAGCCACAGCATTTCCTTTCCTTGGGGGAATTCCTGTCCCATTTACATTGTTTTGGTACACTATTGATTATTGCATGCCTATCTTCTACCTTTCCAGGCACATTTGAAAACATGGCTCAGGCCAAGCCAATGATAATGCTGCATCCACCTGAGCAGTTTTTCACAGAGTTGTGCATAATCAACCAAACCAGGCCACTCAGAATTCTTCCCCAGAACTTTATATTTGGAATTGGAGAGGTATTGCTTTCTTCCATTTAGTAAACTATAAGGATGTGGACCCAGATTGCCAATGGCCATCCTTTCAGATGCATGGAAACACCCTGCATGGAGTAGAAAACAAAGGAGTCAACATGTAAAGAGAAGGGGACCAATAGAAATAAGAACTGGATGGAGACAAACATTGTGGTGGCACTGAGGCCCCTAATCCAGTCTCTGAGTGACTGGTCACTGTGGCTTCTCTTCCAAGTTCATGACCTATCTCAATATGCTTCCTAACTAGAGGAGTCAACTCACTTCTTTTTTTGCTTAAGCTAATTGTTGTTGGGTGGTGGTCATATGTAAGCAAAGGAAGCTTAACTAATCTCGTCCCTAAGGGCATAGTGATACAGGGAACATGCATCTGGTAGCAGGCTGGGATCTGAAATATCAGCTTTTATTGTTACACAAAATTTTCCTCCCTCTTGATCAGGGACTCAAAACAGGGATATTCCACCTTGATTCTCTACCATATCCAAATGTGTCTCAAATTCCAATAAAGTTATTAAAAATAAATATACGTGTTTTACTTCTAATAGCAAAAGAGCTTAAACTATTAAAAATGTGAAGAATTTTGGTCTTCTTTTGTATCACCTCAGCAGTGATTCAGTGTGTGTCCCATCAAAGTCTGCCTGTCAGGTCCAGATGTGGTTCCTCTCATTTGGAGACTTAGGAACCACAAAGACAGGTTTTTCCATCTCTTTCTGCTTCTGAATAGATGGCAATGGGGGAAAAAAAGACAGGATAAGAGCAGCAGACATGCTGATTTGGAGAGCGAAGAGTGCAGACAGTGAGCAGTCACTGAGTTGTGCAAGTTCTGGAATCCCACTGATTGGACATTGCGAGTGGCAGATAGCTTCCTTAACTCATTGGGCTGTGACTCTGTTCTGTGGAGGAAAATTTTGTCTATGAGTCTTTTCAGGATGTGCCCATTTCCTTTTGTTCTTCACTGGATCTGAAGTGGGCACTGGGGGCATATTTTCTCCTTGGGGGCTGAATAGTTTTCCAGCCTATTTTTGTCTGGAGGGTTGGAGGTTCAAGACTGGTTTTAAGTCGAATGCCTTTTTGGTCAAAGTTCTTGTTTCTTTGGCAATTCATTCCCTTAAAAGTGTGCTTCTGGTCTATTTACTAACAAAATTTTATGTACCAATAACCTCACTCTTTTGAAACCTGGTTCTCAGATCTGCTCTATTTCTGTGCTTCTTCATGCCTATGCCTTGATTTCTCTTTCTCTGGAATGCCTTAAAGCTATTGAATTTAAACTGGAAGATTATACCTTTAATATGACTTTTCCTAGAAGCACTTTAATCACCTAAGATTTTTTTATTCAGTATTTTTCACTAGAAGCTTTTTTTTTGTCCTGTGTCTTACTTTTGAGGTATACAAGGAGTTGACTTTCCAATCTGGAAGGCTCTGAATTTCTAGTCTTTCCCTACAATTCCCTTCTGGCCTGCTTTCCAACTTTCTCTGAGTTCATTTCTTTTTGGCAATATCTTGCTAAATGCAACAAAAAGCCACCAATATATAGTTCTAAATCTCCATTTTCTACCATATTACTCTGAAATTTCTGGCTCAATACCCATGTGAGCTGACACCCAAGTCACTGACTGCAAAAGACTAAATATTTTACCACAGTAAAACATATATTGTTCTCTTTTCCACCTCTGATCTCAGTGGTCTTGCTGTTTATTACCCACTAAGCATATTCACATATTTTAGATTTTTGTTATCCCACATTCATTTATTGGGGAAATTAATGCTAGCTGCCACAAAAGACATTCTGAAATCTCCGTGCTTATACAACCAAGGGTTAATCTTATCCATATTTTATGTCCAGAAAGACTTGGTGACCTGGGATGAGGAAAGTTCTCCTGTGCATAGTCACTGAGGGAAGCAGGCTAATGAAGGTTCCACTATTTTGTACCTATATCACCTGCAACACTGGGATTTTGAGGTTTCTCTGGCCCAGGAAGAGAAGGATGGAGTGGCATACCAATTCTTAACTCCTCAGGCCCGTAAGTTATACATTTTAAAGAATTTCCAGTCTCCCTGAAATTTTCTCATTTTTTTTTTGTTTGTTTGTTTGTTTTTATTTTTGAGAGAGAGACAGTGTGCATGACCTGAGCCGTAGTCGGACACTTAACCGACTGAGCCACCCAGGCACCCCTCAAATATTTTAAATACGGAGTCCTTATTGATAGTTATTTCTACAGAGCTAAATGTTGCTGTTCTTAATTACATTTATTTAAGGTTAGATAGGTCAGATCTCTGCCACTGACCCCCTCAAATTTACCTTTGACTTATCTATAACTTGCTTTTTGCCCAGATAGTCTGACTCATGCAGACCACATCACTGGGTTCCCTTGGCTCCTGGTTGCTGGCTAAGTTTTGCCAATGGGAAGCCCTGGAAGCAGATTGGATGGAGGAAAGGGAGGGAGGCTCTGGCACCCTTCCTGCAAGGTCTCCTCCAGCTGGCCATGTCTCTCCAACAGAGTCACTGATTCTCTCCAGACAGCAGGAATGACTCTTTCTCTGGGTTCCTGCACTGTTCCCTCCCCTCTTAATAGCTTGGATATGAGGCTATTCCTGACTCTTGGATGTAAGGTTACAATAATCCACATCTCTGCAAATGTCTCTTTGTAAATAAACTCTCATGAAATTATTCTATTTTGACTACACCATCTGTTTCCTCTTGGGACACTAAGTAATTCCATGGATGTCTCTGTTTGAATCTATTCTCTATGTTACTACTTTCTCTTTTATTGTTGCTCTTGTTGGCACTTTATCTGTGTATGATGTCTGCTATTCATGCCATTTCTGTGTATTTCTATTTAGTATTGTGTGTCTCTGAATTGCCTTTATATTCTCTGCCAAATAAAGGCCAATGATTCTCAGATCTGCAGTGTGTTTCATTTTTGTTCTTGTATTTTGAAATAATTAAAAACCTGCAAAAAAGTAGAAAGAATAGTTTGGAGAGCTTTTTCATTTTGAACCATTTGAGCAAGTGGCTGGTAAAATGTCCTATAAGCTCCAACTACTTTAGTAGAAGTTCCAAATACTTCCATGTCTGTTTTCTACAAATAAGTACAATTTTTTGCATAACCATAGTAATCCCATTGATGTCCGGAAATTAATATTGATACGTGCTACCATTTAAATCACAGATGCCATTCAAGTTTTGCCATTTGTCCCAATAATGTTCCCTCTAGTTAAAATAATTTTATCCAAGATCACATGTTGCACTTAGTGAGCTGTTATCTCTGTTATCCTTTAATCAGGAACTTTTCCCTGGTGTCTTTTTACTTTTATGACTTTGACGATTTTCTCAAGATAGTTCATAAAATGTCTGTAAATTTAGGTTTATCTAATATTCTCTTATGATTACACTCAAGTTGTGCTTCTTCTAGTGCTGGGATTACCATAGTAATGATTTTATGTTGTTACTGCATCCAATTAGGTGGTACATGTTTTCAGTTTGTCACCTTACTGGTGATGTTAATTTTAATAATTTGTTTAGGTGGTATCTGCCAGATTTCTCCACTGAAAAGTCATTCTTTTCTTCTTTGCAATTAATAAGCATTTTTAGTTGAGACTGTGTAAATATTCCATTTCTTGTCAAATTGCACTCATTAATTTTAACATCCATTGATGTTTCTTGGCTGAATTGTCACAGTGATAGTTGCCAAATGCTTATTTTCTGATTTCACCATTCCTCCTGTGTTTACTAGTTGGCATTCTACTGTAAAGAATTTATTCCTCCCAAATCATTTTTTCCATTTATTTATTTATATCATAGGAATTTGTGCATTCCTGTTCTATTCAATGGGTTATAATATTTTACTGTCATTATTCATTCTGATGCATAACTATTTAGCCATTTCCTTGCTATATTGAATAAAATATTTAGGCTCATCTTTGATTTTCCCTGCTCTAGTCCTGAAGTCAGCTACTTCCTTAGGGAACCCTGCTTCCTTTTAGTAGAGAATTGTATTTAGGAAGCAAGATCTAGGCACTTGGAATGCTTGTTGGTTTTGAAGTGTCCTTGTGCCCAGACCCCATCAATGGACACAGCTGAGAAATACATTTAAGTATGTAATCTCTATACATACATATATTCACAAATGTATTGGTTATCTATTGCTACATAACAAACTTAGTAGTAAAACAATGGACATTTAGTACTGCACAGTTTAGTCCAGAATTCAGAAGTGGATTAGCTTGGGGATTCTAGTTAATGCCTCTCATGAAATTGTTATCAAGACGCTGGCCAAGACTACAGTTTTCTTAAGGTCTGACTGGGGCTAGAGGATCCACTTTCAAGGTGGCTCACTGACAGGTCTGGCAAGCCAGGACCGGTTGTTGGCAGACGAACTCATTTTCTCATGTCATTGATTTCTCCACAGGGCCGCTTGAGTATCATCGTAATATGGTAGCTGGACTTTCCAAGATTGAGGAAGGCAGACGTCTTTTATGTCGTACCCTCAAAAGCCTCACTCTGTCACTTCCATAATATCCTACTGTTTACACGGGTCAACCATGTTCAGTATGGAAGAGGGAATACAAAAAGGTATGAATACCTGGAGGCCAGAAAATTGGGGCCATTTAGAGGCTGGCTACTACAGTGCCTATATCTATCTATCTATCTATCTATCTATCTATCTATCTATTCTATTTATCATCTATCTATCTATCTACCTATCAGAAACCATGTTGTTTATACCAATACCTTCAAATTCAACCCAACACCACAGGATTCATTCTAGTTTTTGCCTTTTCTGTGATGGGGAGAAAGCTGACTCCCATTTTTCTCTATATTCCCAATATATTTACTTATTTGATCAATTCTGTATGTAACTCATCTCCTGGCCCCATGCCCACCTGCTTCCACTCCCTGTGCAGATAGATGTTTGCCTCACCAAGCACCTGGGCTCTTAGCCCTGACCAGGCCACTGCAGCTCCTCCTACCCACCCTACATGAACTACTCACTCCCTAAAACCCCACCTAACTGTTTTTTGAACTAAGTCATTCAGGAAGTTATTCCTTCCTATTCAGGAAGGAAGCGAAGTAGGTATGACTGTTTTTGTTGTTGTTGTTGTGAATTGTATTGTGACAATGGAAAGATTTTATAACAGATTTGGGCTAGAGATCCAAACCTTTAGGGTTAGCCGAAACGAAAAAGTCTCCCACATGGATACAGAGGACTGAGAACTGTCACAGTTCCTGTGTATTTGGGTCTGGCACTCTCTCTTTCCGTGAACAGCTGCTTGTTTAAACTGTCAAGGATACTGTTATGTAGGCCACATTTATATTCCTTTATCCTTTCCCTTTTCTTGCTTCTCTTTTTCCTTTTTTTACTACCTCTTTTGTCTCCCTTCCCTTCTCATTCCCTTCACTCCCCACAGCCTTCATCCTCTCACATTTTTTTAAAGCTGTCTTTTCTTCAAGCTTGTCACAGTATCCATTGGCATACTCAAAGACATTGTTTTTTTCCTCAGAGCAGCCCTAAGGTTATTAATTGGCTGGTGCCAAACAAGTAAACCTCCACTGATGGTTCACTGGAAAAAAAAAAATGAGACTGTTCACACTTTAGCCCGCTGTCTCAAGTAAGAATGCTGTCTTTAAAATCACGGCTATAGAATTTTCGAAAAGTTACCATTATTCCTATATTTCTTCTGAAGTGCTTATTGCCGACTTGAGGACTTCCGTTTCTGCATAAGATACAGGATGAGGCGAGGCAGGATTTCTTGCACACTATTAATGATTATTCTAACAATTTACCTTCTCTAAATTACATGCCGATGAATCACAGAAAACATCTTTCCTACTCTGGTTCTTTAATTCCCCCAGAAAGTCAGGGTGATTAACTAGATGAGACATTTCCTGAAAGTTATGAGACAGAGGTTCCAGACACATCAGAGGGGCAAAATTATGGCTGAGCAAGCTGCTAAACCGTTACACCCTTTAACAACAAGAGGGATCATGGACTTTGTTTTGTTTGTTTGTTTGTTTGTTTGATTGTTTAAGATCTAGAATTACAGAATTACATGAAAACTGGGGGATTTGGATTTGGGTTTTTTTTTCTTTACTCCTAGAAACATATCAGCATATCTGTTATGCCCTGCCTGTGGAAAGATACATAGTAGAGGTGATAACACACACAACAAACAAGTCAGAGCCGGGGACTGACCCATTTGAGCTCCACAGTTCTTATACCTCACTTGAGAGTCAGATGTGGAGAAGGTCAGAGGAAGGACTGCCTACTGAGTGTGCACATGGGAATGCATGCTCATTAGGGAGGCCCAGTGGGGTGCCAGGGAAATGTGAACAGATTGGTATTTAGTACACTTTATGGGCTCCTAGGTTATCACTGCACAAAGCTAATATGTTGTGTCGGTTTTGTGCTGTGAAGAATTTACCACGGCCTGTAAAAACGGCCTGCATTTTTGAAATAGGGTCAATGCCAGATTTTATCTAAAGTAACTCTTTAGAGATATCATTCCAGCAACTTAGGAAAAGGATGAAGTAAACAACTGTAGAAGATAAAAATTTCTAAATGTGGTGGTTGACACTTTAGAGGAACACAGAAAATTCCTAGATAAGATAGTATGACAACGTTAGCCACTTTATAGAATATGGGGAGGGGGGGTTCCAAACACCACTTTTATCTTGTGCTTCTGTTTAACTCTATTAAGATTTCCTGAAATGAAACAAAAACTGGCTTTTTATCATTGTTCCTTTTCATTTTAAAAAGATCACAAAAACAGTAACATTTCTCCTATGTGAATGTTGACAATAAAATTTCTTTGTCTTAATCCTCACTCCAAGTTTTCTGGATGCATTTAATGTTTTCATTTATGTGGGGAAAAAAGGCATTAACGTAAAGAAAATGCATGAGGGCAGAATGAGGTATGATCTCACTCTGGGGAAGGAAAGGACTGGAAAGAAGTATAAATCCCAGTGGTTCGTTTCCAGGAGTCATCATGGAAAAATTAAAAAACAAAACAAAACAAAGCAAACATGTGGTTTTACTGAACTCTCAACAAGTCGGTCAGTCTTTCTTTCCTTGAGTTTTTCATTCATCTTTATAAGATAACTAAAAGGAACTAGGTTAATGGAGTTCCCAAATAAAATTTGCAAATGATTAAAACATTAAAACAAAGTAAAACATCTGTATAAAAATTTTTCTGTTTATGAAAGGCATCTTTTCTCTCAGTGGGGGAGAACTCCATATGAACAAAATCATCAGAATTTCTTAACTTTGGCATAGAGTCTGTCATTATTTTTCAAAATATGGGAACAAAGTTTTCTATTTCCCATTGCAATTGTGTGTGTGTATGTGTGTGTGTGTTTGTGTGTGTGTGTGTGTGTGTGTGTGTGTGTTTGCGTGGCACAAAATATCATCAGTCATTTTAGTAGAAATTTATCGTCTTGTCTCTCTAGCATTGGTTACTCCTTTTTCACATAACATCACCTTCATTTTCTTTAAGATATAATCCTTTTCCCGCTTGTAGTTTGTGTGGTTTGGGTGAGGCTGACTCTACCTCTCCTTAGGCCGAGTGACTTAGGACTGACCAATCAGCACATTCTATCCCTTGGTGCCAGTGATTGGTTCCAGAATCATCATGTGATCCAATTCAGGTGAACGAGAGTCAATTCTGGGACTCAGGGGTACATATCAGTAATGAGAAACTATTTTCTGGGAGTTTTAGCTGTAGGATGCTGAGGGAAGCCTGCAGTGCTGGGAACTACCACACAGACAGGGACCAGTCTGAGAATAGAAGCAACATAGAAGGAAGTGTTGAGAGGAAGAAAAGGACTGAGTGTTGGAGACCATATTTAACTCCTTTATAGAAATTTAAAATGAAGTTATATTTTTATTTTTTTAAGTTTATTTATTTATTTTGTGAGAGAGAGGGAGGGAGCACATGTGGGAAGGACAGAGAGAGAGAGAGAGAGAGAGAGAGAGAGAGCGCGAGCCAGAGAGCATCCCAAGCAGGTTACACGCTATCAGTGCAGAGCCTGATGCAGGGCTTGATCTCACAAACTGTGAGATCATGACCTGAGCCAAAATCAAGAGTTGGGGTCTTGACAGACTGAGTCACCCAGGCACTTCTGAAGTTAGCTTTTTAGACCAAATTTCTGTTAAAAAAATTAACAGAGGAAAAATGCAGGTTATATAGAGAGTCAATATTGATTGTTAAACAAGGAGCCAGTTAATCCTGAAGTTTAAAGACTTATTTGCCTTAACTTAGCCATATTTTAAGAATTATTTAGCCAAAGCATTTAGTACTTACCATGAACCAGCCACTGTTTAAACCACTTCACCACCACCAACTTACTCAATTCTCATAACAAGCCCATTGTGTAAGAATAACTGACAACCTCATTTTAATGGAGGAAAATGAAGCACAGACAGGTTATATAACTTCCAAGGTCATGCAGAGAGCAAGGAGCAGACCAGACCTGGGAACTGGACCCTGTCAGTCTGATTCCTGCTCTGTTCTAACCATTACTCACACTGCCTTTTCAGAATAGTGCTGTACCCTGACCAAGCTCATAAACAAACACAAAGAATGTATTAATGTGCATTTTATGAAGAAAACTGAGGCAGATGGATAGTGTCACACAGCTTCTAAGTAAAAAAAGGTGAGACTCTGAGAGGCAATATGGTGCTGTGATTAAAAGTGTGGGCTCTGTATTCAGACAGGCTGGATTTGAATTCCAGCTACACTAACTCTAGCTGTGTGGGCAAATTACTTTACCTCTGCATGTCTTTGTTTTCCCATTTATAAAAGTATGGTAATACCTTTCCAGGTCGTCGTGAGGATTAAAAACAACAGTGCCTGTATAGCATTAAGCAGAGTATACTAATTTAACTTAATTATTAATAAATCTCATCTTTTATTGTTATACCTTTCTATGCATGATGTTGTTTCTCTCTTTTCCATTTATGTTCTTCCTCTCAATACATATGGCTATTCTGCTCTCATTTAAACTAGTGCTTTATTTTCTTACAAGCCTATTCTTTTAATTAAGTCCAGTCTTTTAGTCATCTCTGATCTTGTTTTCATTATTTCTTCCAGTTCTAACAAACTGTTCTTTTGGTACAATGAGGAAAAGGGTGAGATACAGAAAAAGTCAAGTCCCCGACCCTACCTTTGGCTTCTGTCTTTAGAGAACCAACAAGGTACTAGGTTATTTCCTATTCCTGTAAAAGTTGAGAGATAGTGGTGTCACTTGTTTGTTCAGGACTTCAAAGAGTTTTCTTTGGAGAGGAACTATCAGGTATTTGTTAGAGAGCTGCCTCTGGTCCCCATGGTTCCATACAGGGAGCCAGTGCACACGTTAGCTTGATTTTCAAGGGTAAAGGCCAAGAAGCAAGTAGTAGGCGAATTTTAAAATTTTGCTACTCTGTCTGAATGACTGGTGTGAAGGTATTTAAATATATATAATGATATAATATCATTAGAAAATCTGTACTAAGCATTATCGATTGTGGTTGTTTAGTTCCTAAGCTATGTGGGTCATGGGCAGCCACAATTAGGTGCTTCCAAATATTCCCTCCCACCTGGCCCAGTGACAGATGCATTGCACTCACAGGAAAAGGGCAGAAGAGATTTTCCCTCTACACCTGAGAAAAAGGCCTGATCTACTCCAGGAGGAAGCATTATGGCAATTAGAAGCAATCAAACGACTATTGTACTACATCCATCCATCTTTCTTTTCCTTTTCCTTCTTTCCTTCCTTCTTTCCTTCCTTCCTTCCTTCCTTCCTTCCTTCCTTCCTCCCTCCCTTCCTTCCTTCCTCCCGTCCTTTCCCTCTTTCTTTCTTTCCCTCTTTCTTTTTCTTTCCTTCTTTCTTTCTTTCTTTCTTTCTTTCTTTCTTATTTCTTTCTCTCCATCAATTTTTCTGCTTTTATGACTTTCCATATTAATCAGTCATGGAAATAAATTTAAATGTAATCATCATAGTTTACCATAATTGCATATGAACTCAATAGTTTAGTTCCCCTGGACTTTATATAAATCAAGATAATGGCAAAGGCTGACCTAACTAAAATTATCCAGACTAACATTTTGTGACCTAGTTAGATTTTGAAGTTAAAGGAGAAAATAGATCTCATATTCTTTTATCCTTCAACATCAAGTTTAATCTCTTACATTTTCTCATGTGGTAAAGAATGGTTAAAAGAAAATATTTGCACTTGGTTATTTCATCTTCATAACAAGATATGTTAAGAAACAAACATCACACTTTCCTCTGAGGAATTCTCTGCTTGGCCACTGCTGGTGGCAGATTGTGGCATTAAATGGACAAACATGGACTCGGTGATCCCTGTGTTAATATGGACCTTTGAGGAAGATTAAGCAGTTTTTCCAAACCACTGGTTTGAGGTTTAAAGCATTGAGGTAGATAGAATAGAAACATTGCCCTGCTTTATCTCGGCACCAACTTGTCTTTGAAACCATGAGTCATTTTCCTCTTAACAAGTGAAAATGCTCTTAAAACAACTCATTACTCAATGATTCAGAAAGAATTTTGAAAAACTGGTGACACTGTTGTCCATTCTTTTGCCAAGGCAACACATTTCTCTGATTTTCCCAAGGTCTAGGGACTTTTCTAAGTCTTTGCCTTATTATTTGTAGGCAGTGAGCCGGCATAGGTTGCTTTTTCTTTGTGAGGTTGTCTTAGGAGTGAGTTCCTGGTGGTCAGGGCCAAAATACTTGGATCTACGAGTTCTGATGAATTGAGCCATTGGTAAATTAAAACAAAGGAGCTCTCTAATTGGTAATTTGCTTTAGCCCATTAGATTGTTTGACTCTATGGGAAATAAGATGGAGCAAGAGCTTAAGATTAAAACTTTCTTTTTTTTTTTTTTTTTAATTTTTTTTAACATTTATTTATTTTTGAGACAGAGAGAGAGCGTGAACAGGGGAGGGTCAGAGAAAGAGGGAGACACAGAATCTGAAACAGGCTCCAGGAGCTGAGCTGTCAGCACAGAGCCCGACATGGGGCCCGAACCCACGGACCGTGAGATCATGACCCGAGCTGAAGTCGGACGCTTAACCGACTGAGCCACCCAGGAGCCCCAAGATTAAAACTTTCAATAAGAGGTAATAATGTGTTGACTGACCTATTGTTTAAACCAGAAAGAAAAGAAATGCAGAAGGTAGAGATAGTTGTTCAACTTACTCAAGCAAAAACCACACACACACACACACACACACACGACTTTGTTAAGAAAAATTAGGAGTTTTAAGGTTACTTAATTGTATTGTCTGGACAGGTAAAATTTATTTTGCCTATCTCTCTCTCTCTCTCTCTCTCTCTTTTTTTTTTTTTTTTTTTTTTTTTTTGCATTTAACAGATTACTTCATGAAACCCGGATGTAATTTATAGTTACAGGTTTTATAGGTAAATGGAATGGGCCTGTGGTCAGATGTAATCATTTCATCTTTATGGGAAAAAAAGGTGGTTGTGCTTATCAATTATAATAGCTAATTGATAAACAAAAGACATCTAATATTATACCGTATACTCACCAAAGTGATAGCCTAGGCGAAGACAACCTTCAGGAGATCTTACCCAGGCTGATGCAGTCCTGGCAAGTCAGAATATCAGAGTGATGGTGGAGCAAGGGAAAGATAACATTTGGACATCCAAGAAACTAGGCAAACTGTACCACTGTCAAAAACTTGTCAGTAGAGTGCTCAAGGGTGGGAATTAATGTCTGCAAGCGAATTCCCAGGAGTAAAAAACAGCTCTGAGTCCTACAAGGGCTAGGTAGGTAGCCAACCGGGATTAGAACAGGGACTAAGGCACCAAACTGGTGGTGACTGGGTTTCATCAACAAGGCAGAAGCTTAGTCCAATTAGTCAGTCAGTCAGTCAATCAGTCCGTCAGCAAACACTTAATGAATAAAACTTGCATACCATCAATATACTAGGTCCTGAAAGTCCAAAGGAAAATAAGACATGATTTACTCAACTCTGCATACAGACTGGAATGCAAATACATGACCTAATTAGGAGCAAGTATCATAGGATAATGAATACCAGAATAGAGAGGTGACATTATTTATGTCTTTTCTGCCAAATGTTAGGGTTGGTCTCTTAGACTGGGAGAAAGGGGGAGAGTGTGCAGGTGGGGATCAAGTAATTCTATCTATAAGGAAAAGAAGGCTGTAGAGGTCAGGAAGGGTCAGGGCCTGCCTCTACTGAAACCGTGTATATAGGAGCACAGGGATGTTATCTCCAAAGTACTGATAGATATTTCCTTGATCTAGATCCTGTCATATCCTGAAAAGAGCAAGTGAAAAGCTATGAACAGAGTTAGAGTTCTCCTTCACTCTCAGCAGTGGGCTTCCCACATTTTAGTTAATCTGAATGTCAGTGAGTTTTGTGGGGGAAATGTGGAAGGAAGTAAAATAATGCATTTGAGGTTGAAAGGAAGCCATTCAAGGAAAGAAAGTTAATCATGGGTTTTTTTTTGTTGTTGTTGTTGTTTGCTCATTTCTCTAGAAAGGGTAATCTTGATGATTTATTACCTAAATGATGCTTTAATAAATTCCACATGCGATTTCTTTACGTATCTCTTCATGGTACTTTGTTGATACCTATTGTTTATACTAACTCTAAAGATGCTACCCAAACCAATTTGCCATTTCATATGCTATAGGACATAATATAACACATACAACCAAATCTCTCTATTCCAGTCTGCCAAATATTGAGCTTAGTCCATTGACAAGAAGTCTGTTAGGGTGGGAATTAACCCTGGCCTGCAAATCAGAAAACTGAGTTATCAACTCTGCCTCCCACTTTCTTGCAGAGTGACCTTGGTGAGGTCCCTTAATGCCTATCTAGTTTGGTTTTCTCATCTCTAAATCGCTTAGGTCATGCATATGTTGTAAGTTTTAAATAGAATGGTTGCATAAACACAAAATGCTTCTGCTTGGAAACTATAGACTTCTTTAAGCTTCATTCCTGCCACATCTCTACCCTCACCTTCAGCAGAATGCAGTAACATGGGGCCTGGAATTTTTCTCTTTTATTTATCCCTTCTATTTTAATTCAGGAACACTTGCTATGTCCTACTATCTAGACAACAATGAATGAGGATACAAAGCAACTCTTGTTTCCTTGATGAGTGTGGTTCAAGCGGGTTAAGTTGGTTGCCTATTTCTGGCACGTTTGGCTTTCACCAAAATTCAACAGTATGTGAAATTTTTTTTTTCCTAGTAATTTGGATTGATCAGAGAGATGTGGTTTTAGTATGATACCTTACTTAACAGTCTTTAACTTATTTGGGGTGGGGGGGCTTCTATGCTGAAATTAGTGCTTCTGCCAGAAGTAGATAAAACAAATGTTAAAAGTCTAGAATGATTTCAGTCTATTACAAATAATTGAGGGATTAATGAGCTATTCTCCATCGAAGTTCTTCAGGGGTATACTGCTCCGATCAGATATATTCATTATTCTATTTTTCTGTGAGCTCTTGAAGTAGTAATGATTTTTTTTCCAAAACATGCTCTTATTATCATCTTGAATTGTTAATAAATATATGTTACTAACACCAAAGGCAAATAACATTTTTGAGAATCACAATGATTTGCCAGGGATTTTAAATGTTGGCAATCTTATCTGCCCCTTTGTCAAAGCTAAGAAACATTTGTCAACAAACTGGCTCGAATCATTAATATTTTTCCTGTCAGGATTCAAGCCCGGGTCTGTCTGAGTCTAAAGGCGACCTTTTTGTATAATGCCTTCAGGCAAACTTCAAGTTCTAACTTCAAGATACTGCTTGCCAGAGTGACTCAAATTTTACACTTTCATGTTTTACATGAAGAGATATGCTTGTCTCCTTGATTTGGCACAAACTTGGTGCTCTATAAATATTGAATAAGTGAAGCAATGGGTTATAGTTGTACAAGCAAAGAGCCTTTTATGTAACTTTCAGAAATACACGGGAGAGCTTTTATCGGAGCATGCGTGCCATTGTGGTGGCTCCCGCGCTGACTGCTTAGGATTCCTCTGTGGGAGAGGGAGGTGGTTTCCTATAGGAAGAGGGTTGGGTAATAAAGCCACAGAGATTTGCTGATACATTTGCTAGACACGACTGCTGGTCATTGAGGAAGCTGTTTTGTGGTTCATTAATAAGGTGTTTCCCAGCATGTCGCTGCTGCCCACAGCCATCTCTTCCACTGGAGTTGATGGTTTCCTGGTCTACGACAAGGGCAATTATCCCCTCCGTGCTAACACTGATCTCTGCATCACTTGACTCCAGTAATGAGCAGAAAAAATAAGGACTAGCTGGGAATCAATTTTTGCAAGGCATGGAATATCACTAATCTTTTGATCCTGAAATGGTGGTGGTGTGTAAGATTACCTGAGCATTCCCAGGAATAAGTGTCACTACTGTTTGCAGAAATTAGTAGATGGAAGCTAAAGTATTCTCTTTGCATATGAGTCACATTATCTTTTTTGTTTTATAAATAGTTTGTTATTTTATGACTATAAGCGAATGTATGAGCATCAGAGAATATTACCATGTAGAAAATAGTTGAAAGAAGAGAGAAACATCATTTACAATTCCACCATAATAAATAACACTACTATTGTTAACATTTTGGTGGACTTCCTTCTAATCTTAGCATTTTTTAGTCTTGGAAGCAGAGATCATAATTAACATAATTTGTACCCTTTTTTTCCCTTTCACTTAATGTTATACGAACACTTTCCTAAGTTACTAAAAGTGGAAAAAATCTTCTAAAGGATTTTTTACCTTAATGTTATAATTTCTCTCAATGTTATTATAAAGCCTCATATGTATATACATACATATAATTAATAACTATATAATATTCCTTCCTGTTAATCAGTCATAATTGCCTGAGGTCACATACCTGGATATTCACAGACTAGAACTAGAAACATTTTCTTTCATTATTCTTACTAAAAACATAATCCAAGTTTATTTTCCTTCACATTCTTGGATGACAGATAATATGAAAAGTAGAATTGGAATTTTGAATAAACTTATTCACTCTTAAAGAAGTTTCACATCCTGTCTATTCAGTCATTTTTATCATGCTTCCCACAAGATCATTCTATTTTGAATATTTAGTTATTTATTTTGAGAGAGAGAGAGTGGGAGGGAGAAGGAGAGAGAGAATCCCAAACAGGCTCCAAGCTGTCAGTGCAGAGACCAACTTGGGGCTCCTTCCCCCCAAACTGTGAGATCATGGCCTGACCCAAAATCAAGAGTCAAATGCTTAACATACTGAAGCACGCAGACACCCCAAGATCATTCTGTTTTAAAGGGTTGAAAAGAATACAGGGAAAGAACAGTACCAGTAATACACTGTAATGGGATTTATTTTGCTGGTTAAAGAATACATCACCTTTGTGTCAGCACCAGATGGAATATAAGCAGATTTTTAGTGACAAGTGATATAATATTATGGCATCTGCTATAGGTCTGTGGGACTGGTTTATGTTGTGGTTTTAATTATAACGATTTGATCTATAGTTTGAGTATGAACATTGAGATTCTCCCCCGCCCCTGCCCCAACAAACTTTCCTTGTCATTTTTTATAGACAAAGAAATAAGAATGTGGAAGTATAGTCATTTGTCTGAGGTCACAGAGAGAGATGAGTACACAGCTGGAATGGGAGCCTTATACTTGACTGAAACCTTGGCTTTGTCCACAGGCCCAGCTAGAGGCATAAAGCTTTTCTCTTTCCCAGCAGTGACTTGGAGTACCAGCTTTCAGAGATTTATTTGACACTGAATCTAAGCTTTGTGATCAGTATTTAGCAGGAGAAGAAGGGGAGGAATTACTTATCCTTTGACATACATTAGCATGCAAATAAATCCTTTCTCTGCATTGTGGAAGGGTCTGAAATTGTCACATATACAATATATCTTTCATCAATGGCCCTGAATACAAATGCTACTTTGAGGAATCCACATTTAGAACCCTTCTCCAAACATTTACAGTACTTCTTTTTCTTAGGATTAGAACTTCTATCTACCGTCATTTTTTTTTAACAAAAGGAGAATTATTAATTAGGTTATTCATTATTTACACCCCTCCAGTTGCCCCCAAAATGTTTTCATATGGCCTGCACTGATACATATGTCTACAGTAAAGCTTTGGGTTTAAATAGAAATTTTAACTACGAAAAGGGAATATCTGCATCTATTTAACAGACTTGGAGCAGTTACTATCTGCTGCTAAGGTTTCTACTAATATTGCAAGAAAAAAGTATCCTTATAGTTTCTGTTTGATTGTGGCAGCCACAACTGAATGGGGTAATACAGGCGGAAAACACTGAGATAATTTTTACAACTCAGAAACAACCTTGTAAATAGTGACAAACCTATTTTACTCCAAAAAGGTATCTAGAATTTAAGTTTAAAAAACAAATGAGGGGAGCCTGGGTGGCTTAAGCATCCAACCTTTGGTTTTGGCTCAGGTCATGGGTTCGAGTCCCACATCAGGCTCTATGCTGGCAGTATGAAGCCTGCCTGGGATTCTTCCCCTCTCCCTCTGCCTTTACCCTACTTGTGCTCACGTTCTCTCTCAAAATAAATAAATAAGCTTAAAAAAAATGAACCAAAGAGACAAACAATATCATTATAATCCTCATACATTCTATTCACATGAGTAAATGATTGAGCTTTTCTTTTATTTCTGTTCTTTTTCCAGTCCAGGGTAAATCAGGAAGAATCACCCGAATTTCATTTGATTAGTGGAAACATAAGAGCATTTTAAATGTGATATATATTTTTTCTGTATTACTACCTCAAATTAATTCATTCCAAGTGATTTTATATAAGGGGCATTATCACTGTCCAAAGACTATAGTTACTACTTTTTGAAGGCTAGAGAAAGATCGGATGCTACCAGATGTTTATTGGCTAAGAAATAATCAGCTGATACTACTTACTGACTGATATGCTGTACTCAGAAGGCAGTAAGATTTGAAAATGTTTGCCTAACACACTAAACAGTGAAGAGGACTGAGCTTGGAAGTTATCTAAATTTCAAAACTCTTTATCAGTGGTAAGCTGACATGGAATTTTTAAAATTATTGTTGGTTTTATGTTTCTTTCTCTAGTTGTACATTTTTACTGATTTGCAAAAAGCTCTGCATAAGGATATTACATGTTAAGAATATCAACCTTCTCTGATATTAAGCAAATAATTTTTCTAAATTCATTGCTTACTTATTTATAATTTCTGAACTTGAAACAGATATACCAGCAAATGTGATGCGGCGGTTCTCAATAGGGGTGACTTTGTACCCCAAGGGACATTTGGCAATATCTGGACACATTTTTGTTTGTCACAATTAGGGGGAGGGTGCTGTAGGCAGTTAGTGGTTAGAAGACAGGAATGCCGCTAAACTAATCTTTTAATGCATAGGATACCCCCACAACAAAGAGCTATTCAACTCTAAATGTCAATAATGCTGAAGTTGAGAAACCCTGGTTTAAATAATTATCTTGGGCTATTGTTTTTTCTAGTTTCCCCTATTTACAAAAGACAACATGAAGATTTCCCCAGAATTTTCCAGGATTGTGGTATGTGTTTATTTCTTGATCCTTTAAGACTTACTTGCTAAGTAGCCATTAACTGATTAAGGAAAGCTGGATGAAATCATCATATTAAATTTTCTCTGATGAATTAAAGCCATCATTATTTTAGAGGCCTTGAAGAGAAAACTGATCAAAATGGAAGAGTGTCCTTCACATTAAATTCCCCAAACTAGTAATCCTTCCCTGTCGGCATACTCAGGTCAAGGGACCTGAGTAAAATTGGGTTCTTGATCTACAGGCAACCCTCCCCAGGCAAGGGGTCCACTCTGAATGGCAAGACTGTCATTTGCTCTCTGACTGACTTTAGTGTCAGAGACCTGATGGTGAATCTCTGTTCCTCCATGAACTAGCCCGTGACCTAAGGCAAATGACAGTATCTTTTGTTTCCATGCTCAATTTCATTAAAAAAAGTAACAACTTTATTGAGATATATTTGACATTCAATAAACTGCACATACTTAATGTGTACAGTTTGGTAAGTTTTGAATATGTGTACACTTATGAAACTTTCACCACAATCAAGATAATGAACATATGCAGCTCCTGAAAAGTTTCCTTTGCCCTTTGGAAATGCCTGCCTCTAGACCCTCCTGCCTTGTCCACCTTGTCTCAGGCAACCACTGACTTGCTTTCTGTCTGTATAAGTTCGTTTGCATTTTCTAAGCATTTTACATAACTGGAAGAGTCATGCAAAGTGTTTTCTTTTTTGGCCTTGTTTCTCTCACTCAGCATAGTTATTTTGAGATATATATCTATATATGTTGTTGAGTGTATCAATAGTTTCATTTTTACATTATTATTCTATCATATGGATAAACCACAATTTATCCATTCACTTCACCCAGTTATAAACCCCATAAGCTCTACAAAGTAGGGAAAGAAAAGGACTTTAAGGTACAATACCTTTTTGAAAGTATTTTTCTATAATAAGGTTTTACACTATTCTTTTTTTTTAAGTTTATTTATTAATTTTGAGAGAGAGAGAGAAAGAAAGAGAGAGAGAGCAAGCATGGGAGGGGCAGAGACAGAGAGGAAGAGAGAGAATCCCAAGCAGGCTCCACATTGTCAGCAGTGGATCCCAACTTGGGGTTCAAACTCAGGAACCATGAGATCATGACCTGAGCTGAAATCAAGAGTCAGATGTTAACTGACTAAACAACCCAGGTGCCCCAGTTTTACACTATTTTTTTTTAATGTTTATTTATTTTTGAGAAAGAGAGAGAGACAGAGTTATGAGCTGGGAGGGGCAGAGAGAGAGAGGGAGACACAGAATCTGAAGCAGGCTCCAGGCTGTCAGCACAGAGCCCGACATGGGGCTCAAACTCACGAACTATGAGATCATGACCTGAGCCCAAATAAGACACTTAACTGACTGAGCCACCCAGGAGCCCCTATATTATTTCTTTATGCTTCCTTCTATAAGTATCTGAGAATGAATTTAAAATGTAAATTAAAGGGTCCATTGGACCCACATGGTAAATTGTAGTGATTATTTTTTTCTGGTACACTGAGGGAAAACCAAGGAAAACTCTAAAATTCTAATCTCTACTTACCAGAAACATTGCTGGAATAGAAGTACTTTCTTGAAATTTGAGATCTCACTTTGAGTAGTCTTTTATTAAATAGAAATATTTTGGACAAACATTAAAAAGACTACCACTAGCACCACAAAAACAATAAAAATGGAGAGAATAATGACAACACTAACCGCCTAAGTCATCAGCTTTTTTTCTCACATCTTTTAAAGCAGTTGGTCTTCTCAGATTCTCAGCTCGAGGGAATGACATTCATTCCACTTGGAGAGTGGAATGCAGTGGGTAAGATAAAAATCACTCAGGAAACATAAAAGAGTTGGCCCGTGAAGTTGGGTAACCATCCAGCATAAAATTAGAATAATGAACCGCCTTTTCTACCTGGATGAAATATTTCTGATGTTTCAGATTTCAGCACTTGAGCACTCTCTTTGAGGGCTTCCCTCTCTTCAACCGGTTGCAAGCGAAGCAGAAAAAATTTGCTTCTCTCAGTCTGTTTGATTTTGAAGATATTGATTAACAATTACCAGCTAGGAAACGGGAACAATCTCTTTAGATCTCACTAGTTCATCCTCCTTAAACTGACTTTAGGAGCTTCTTATCATGGTGCCCATGGTGTCACATCAAAGGATACGTGTCAAATTCCTAAAGTATGAAGCAATTTCTAGTTATGAAAGGGTTTTTGAACAGAAGGAAATCTGTTATCATTGGAAGCTCTTCAGTCTGTGAGTTGCTCACTGGGAGTAAGCAGGACAGGGAAAGAATACAGAGTATAGGTAACTTTTCCCACTGACCTTCCACACATTCCTGGACAGGTGTGAGTGTGCAACTCGGGCCTTTGTTATGGTATCTTCACTATCACTGTAACGGTTAAAAACTTGGCTGAAGAGCATGTTTTATAATTAAAACAAACAAACAAACAAACAAACAAACAAAAGCCAGGCAATTAACCTACCCATTGGTAGACCTAATTGATTTGATTCGGTCTAAGATAATCTCATGAAAGCTGATTACAGTAAGAATTTAAATTCTACCATCTCTTATGAAAACTTCATACAAGCACCATTTTTAACAGGCTCATTTCTCATCTTTTTTTAATTGGAAAATGAAAAATATTTTTCTAAGATTACTAAGAAACACCAAAGGACCCACTCTACTCCAGACTACTCACTGTTCTTTTCCTTAATTGCTTTTACATTATGTCCATGTCTTGAGCGTTTGCACTTAACACATGTTTGATGAACTCCACCAGGCTGAAGGTTGCTTGTCTGTTTCACATTCCTCAGCCTGTGTAGCATTTTTTTTCTGCTTCACATGCCTAAAGGGGCAAAGGTCAAAGCTCCTCTGCTGGAGATGAGGTCATCCTTGCTGATCCTCTGCAGCTGAGCACAATAAAACAGGGGCTCCCATGGGACCGTCCTCTCCTTTTAGGAGCAGTGATGTCATCTTTGGTGAGACAGGATGAGACTTGCAACTAGTTTTACATTGAACTACATAAATTTTTCTTCTCACTTCCCTGCAACCTTTATTTACTTTACCAAAAAAACCAAAAAAAAAAAAAACCCCCCAAAAAAACCCCAAAACTAGTTTGGTCATCCTTTCAAACTAAAAAAAAGAAAAGGAAAAATAAAGGAAGCTGATATTTTACAAGTAGTCATTTACATCTATTAGGTTGAGCCAGATGAAATTGCCTTTTTCTTCTATATTAACATGATTGAATAACAGCAGTCTCAAATGGTTCATCCTAATACCTCTAAAGCATCCACCTCCAAGAATAGTATATGTTCTTTCTATGTATTTCAGAGTCAGGCTGACTTTAGTTTGAATTCCAGCTCTACCATTAATAGCTGGGTGAACTTCAAAACTTTAGGGTAATTTTCTGAACCTTCTTTAGTCCATTTTCAAACATGAAGAAAGTAATATGTACCTCACAGCATTATATTTAACATGCATAAAGTGCTTAGAATCACTTGCCTATAGAAGGCATTTCATCCATGGTGTTGGTAAAAAGAGCAGTAAGGCTGCTCATGTAGTAACACAGATCCCTTACCAAAGCCCTCAGGGTTTGTTGTGTTTAAAAATCTACAACTTTTCAGATTTTAGAAAGTGCTTATACCACAGTGTGTGTAAATAATACACTCAGGACTAGCTATATACACTTGTCCCTTGAACAACATGGGGGACAGAGGGGACAGTACCCCCGGAAAGTCAAAAATCCACATACAACTTTGATTTCCCCAAAACTTAACTTCTAATAGGCTATTGTTACCTGGAAGCCTTACTGATAACATAAGCCATTGATTAACACATATTTTATCTATTATGTGTATTATATACTGTATTCTTACAACAAAGTAAGCTAGAGAAAAGATAGTGTTACTGAGAAAATCATAAGGGAGAAAAAATACACTTAAGTATTATATATATATATATGTATGTATACATATATATATATGTGTATATATGTATATATGTATATATATGTATATGTATTGGGTATATATGTATGTATTGAAAAATTTTTGCATATAAATGGACCTGTGCAATCAAACTCTAAAATGCAGAGTCCTATGCAAAACAAAAAACAGAAGAACTCTTGTTAAAAATTACTAAAGACTTCAAGATAGTGACAGCAGAGCTTTAAGCCAAATGTAGGGTCTAATTGTGGGGCCCAGTGTGACTGCCCTGCTTACACAATATTTCCATATATACCTACAGGAAGGGTCTGAGACAGCAAGAAAACATGTTAATAGTCCTTTAGCAAAATGTAGGAATATTTACACCAAGTGCGATAAAGACTGTAGATATCCTCATGTCAATTCAGATCAGATTTACTGTCAAATGAATTTATCATAAACTGCTGAAAGCCTTACGGTTTTCAGAGCTTTTTTGGATTTTGGATTTTTTGGATAAGAGATCATAGTGGATTTGTGTTGTATTTTCCAGGCCAGCTACACATCGGGCATTTATGTGATAGACCTAACAGCCGGTTAGACAACATTGAAGCCAAGGGGAATTGGGTTCAGATCCTGCTTTGACACATAATAGTTGTGACATTTAGGCAAGGCAAAATGGAGGCAGAACAAACTAGTGTGGTTTTCACTTCAGGGGAAGAAGCCTAGGCGAGAGGAGAGGAGGGATGGGAGGGAAACCAAAGCCTTTATTTATTGGCAATGAATGGGCAGGGAGCTTCTAAAATCAACAAAAAACCAAACTCCCCCTTCCCCCCCCAAACCCCTACAATTTGACTTCTACTTAGCTGGAGTCCTGCTTTCACTGATTCCTTTTCATCATGGTCATGCTGTCATGCTAATGTGTGTGTGTGTGTGTGTGTGTGTATTTTTCTTTTTTTACAAATATACTCAAGATGCAGAATGTGCTCAAAGTAACTGTGCCTCCTAAGCACCCACCCTAGCCCTGTCTTTGGCTAGAATTTGAGTCTATGGATTAATAATGGGTACCATTTACTGAAATGTACCATTTGGTGAAAAAAGAGCAGTTGAATCCATGGATAGGAGGGGCTTGGATTTGGGCTTTCTATTAGTATTTATGATTTATTTATCAGAGCTCTATATACATTTGATATCTTTTAATTACCCAATAGAACAATCCCTGAGGTAAGCAGTTTCAACAAAATAAGATTAAACGTAAGTATCTATTTATGTTTTCCTCACAATACAGAAGGGAATCAGATTATTTTAATATGTATAATATGTATTAGGTGATTAACATGTAATCTTATCAGAATAAAATAAGACTAAATTAGAATAAAATTAGACTAAGATAAATAGGCAGAAGTTTTAAAACTTTAAAAGAACAGAATTTTAGTGGAAAATTAAAAAAGATATGAACAGGGGCGCCTGGGTGGCTAGGTCGGTTGAGCATCTGACTTCAGCTCAGGTCATGATCTTGTGGTTTGTGAGTTCGAGCCCTGCACCCAGCTCTGTGCTGACAGCTCAGAGCCTGGAGCCTGCTTCGGATTCTGTGTCTCTCCCTCTTACTTCCCCTCCCATGCTCGTGCTCTGTCTCTCTCTGTCTCTCAACAATAAATAAACATCAAAAAACTTTAAAAAAAAGATGTGAATAAAAATAGATGCAGAGATATGCACCAGAAAAAATATACTGATTTTTAATATCCTTACAGAATAAGGAATAAGACAGTTGATGGGACTGTCCTAGAAGAGCACAAGACTATGCAATCATTTCAAGCATGTTGGATTGGAAAAATGAAGGGCAGGATCTATATTCCACTGATTTGCTCCCTAGAATATGAGGCTGCCTAAGAAAGCAAGCATGACCAACTCCAGTTATTTTTCACAAGCAGTGCATGCAATTGTGCTATCATTCAATAGGAGCTCAAAGTACAAAAGTATCTTATTATGGTCGGGAACACATCAAGAAATTTTCAGTTGAAACATCTGGATTGTTGACGTCAATGGAAATACTCAGAAATGAGTATGCTTACCTCAAATATCTAAATGCTGAGATGCGAAATGTTTGAGCATAACTCCCTCACTTTTAAGAAGCAGAAGTGAACCCAAATCATATGGTCTTTGAGATCAAGCAAGGGGTGGGTTTATTTGTTAATCTGCAGATGATGATTTGTGTGAGAGAAGTGTGGATGAATTGCAATTCTAACCCAGGAATATAAGCCCCAATAAGAAGCCTTGTAAATGGTATCAAAAATAAAAAATGGGCTTTAAAAACTACCTAATTGGCCTCATAAAAATAATAACATCTTATTACAAAATGCCTGTGATCCAGACCACAGGAGACTCTGCTACCAGATCCCAGTAGATTCATCTGTCCCTCCTCAGGCTGGAGAGGCTCAAGTTCAGCATTTCCTGTGATTGTCCCCTCTTGGCCTCAGGCGGCACCTGGTCACCTCTTCTGACAGTTGTCTTTCATTTATCTTCAATTAGATTAGAGGTTTTCAAAAGCCACTAGGAGCCGGGGCAGTAACACCAACCAACCAGCCAACCAGCCAACCAACCAACCAACCAACCACATTTTAAAAAATTGCACAGGGGCCCCTGGGTGGCTCAGTCAGTTAAGCATTCCACTCTTGATTTCGGCTCAGATCATGATCTCACAGTGTGTGGGTTGGAGCCCCGCACCCGGCTCTGCGCTGAAAGGTCTGAGCCTGCATGGAATTTTCTCTCCTCTCTCTCTCAAAAATAAATAAGTGAACATTTAAAAAAAACTCCCCAAAATACAAAGACTCTGCATTGTAAAGTTCCTTATAGCCTTGACTGCATCCCGTTCCATGTGGCTATGGCCTTTAGTAGGCACCCAGTAGCCACACTTTATTTGCTAAAGCGTTTTCTTGTGGGAACTGTGGGGATGCTGTGGCTTTCTTCAGTGTTCCGTACGAACCCTTTACGGGAGGCGCCTCATGCTTGACAATGTCTAGAGATGTGGAATCTCTAAATATGCTTTCATTTTTGTCACAGTCTTCTTTCCAGTGTCCTCAGTTGGTTTTGGTTTCACTCCTCAAAATCCTTCTCTCAATTTTGCCTGCTGCTTCTGCTCTACAAAATTAATCATAAGAAGAGCTACACTTATACAGCACTGACTCTGTGCCAGGCACTGTTCTGAGCACTTCACATACATTTATTCATGTGGCCCCACGACATCTCTCTGGGAGACATGTCATGATTATCATCACCATCTTAAGTGAGGAAATTGAGTCAGAGAGAGGTTATACACCTGCTCAGGATTGCATCATTAATAAGTAGCAGAACCCTGATGCAACCCAGACGTCTAACTCCACACCTTGGCTCTTAACCACTCCTATAGCACGCTCCCCTAACTAGACTTTTCCTCTGCCGGTTATTTTTCTTTGTGCCTTTGTTCCAGGATCATTTTATCCCCTCAGGTTTAGAAAGTCTTCAGTATTAAAAACAAACCAGAAAAAAAATGCTAAAAGTATTTTGAAGCCTTTTTAACTGTTCCTGGTTGAGACATTTTTCTAGCTTCATCACCATATACATAAGTTTCTCAGAACTCCAAGACTTCCCTTATGTGCAATACAGGGATTTTAATAACCGCCTCACGTGTTGTTATGACACTCGACATTACAAAAGAACAATAGAGCTCACTCATCTGGATCGCTGTGATGGGACTTCTTCTTTGGCACTCTAGGCTCAAGAATCTTGATTTTAATGGTCAGTTAGGGTCCAGCCAGTCTAAGAATCTAGTGACTCCTCGAGGGGTTCTTGATTTTAGAACTTTAGGAATAAGAACATTTTTCTTTTTGAGAATCATTATATTTACATTCTGTATTTAATTATGTATAGCTTCTTATTCGTATGTGCCACCTGTCAATTTATTGCCTCTCAGCTCCAAATTTACTCTCTAACATCTGCTCTGCATCTCTCCATCACAGGGAACATGATGTTCAACTTTCTCTGTAGAGGGCATGAGAAGGACTTAGCAGGAAGAAGGGGATCTCCTGTTTCCAGAGATTTTAAAACCAGTTAAGGGTGTGAATGCGAGAGCTAAGGGTTGTGCTCTGCCCCAGCCAAGAACCCAGAATGTAAGACCCCTCTACATCCCCACAGCTCCAGCCCAGCTTGGTGACCACTTTCCTGCCTCCTTCTTGACATAGATGCTGCACACTCACTGCTGGCCTCCTGGCCCCGCAGGCACTCCCTCCCTGGCCACTAGCTGAGGCTCACTTGTACTCACCTACGCCTGAAGGGCTGTCTGCACGTCTGTGTGCTGGCCACAGACTACGGCAAGCCTGTGCCCCTGAAGGTTGCCACCTTGCTTGCCCAGTGGCTGCAGACCAGATCTGGACCAGGCAAATCAGCAAGCTTCTCTGTTATCTTGTGGGCTGTAACCTCACTTTCTCCAGTAAGGTCTGAACTTGGTCTTGCCGGGGAGGTCCTCTTCTAAATTTGGCCTTCCTCAGGTTAGTTCTCCCCATCTCTCAACTCTGAAGATGGCTGGATAATGTGACACTTCGTCATCTCTCTCTACCTGAGCGTGCTCTCAGTGTTCTGCTGGAGAGACTCTACTTTCTCTCCCCACGGCAACAGTGACCTCCATTTGCAGTTGATTATGGGAGGGGCTTTGAAAGCTGGTTTGACAGGGAGTTTTTCAGGCCTAGGGCCTCACAGGAAAACGGACCCTCATATTCATTCAGCACCATGACACTTCCTATGTAATTCCCCTGCAGGATACAGCTTCCCTTTATGAAATCAGTTTCTTAATCTTTTGCAGTGTTAGAAATGGTGGAATAGAAAGTCATAAGGTTATGCTGATATTAAGTGATGAGCACCCATTTTAAGATCCATAGTTCCTGAAGGACAAATTATGAATGCCTATCTATTAGCGATTGCTATTGACTGAGAGTGGCTTATAGTCTCCATAGGGAGGAGCTGCTGTGGAACCATGGAGTTTCCAGAATAAGCTTTGGATTGGGGCATTTGAGGAGGGAGTGCTTTGTGAATATGTAAGGAAAGCTTCTCTTTCCTTTGCTCCTGGAGTTGTTCTGTAACTCAGCCTCAACTGTCTCCTAATGCCGGATAGCTCCCAGATGACTCTTCTCTGGTCTCAGCCTCCCACATTCTTATTCCTGCTTTCAGAAAAACAGTTATGCTGTAGGCATAGGCTAGCAAACTCCCCGTTGTTAAACATTTTATAAATGAGAAAAACAAGGAAGAAACATTCATCTCTTGCTTACACCATAGAAGAATTACATGGGGAAAAAAAAGGTCACAAAGAAATTGTGTTTTTTCCTAGGACAGTATTTCCCTCTGCTGGTGAAAGCCTGCAACTCCCCCCCCCCCCCCCCCCCCCCCAACACCTTATGCTGCTTTAAAAAGAAGTAATCAACAAGGATTGTTTCTGTATTCTAGGGAAACATTTGGTGTTTTCTTGCACATAATATGTTGTTTCTAGAGCCTGACAAAACCTCCAAGGAAATCATGTGTTACCTCTTTTTTTATTTTCTCACATATTCAATTCTGAAATTGTCTTCCCCAAACAATGCCCTAGTGTCTAGGGAGACACTGCATTTATTTACCAAATGAGCATTTCTCTCCTAGCGTGTGGTTTATTTTCCACAGAGTCCAACTAATTATAATTTAGAAGAAAGCTCTTTCAATGTTTACCCCTGGAGACTTTCCTCTTAGTGCCCCTAGAGAATTAACAGAGTTGAGGAATGATAAGTATCTTGTATCAAATTCAGTTGACTTCATAAGATCCTTGTGACCTAAACTTGAGGCCATCCTACTGATTTCTGTGTTTTGAGGAAGGTTAAGTCAGTCAGTCCTGAAGGAAGTGGGATGTTCTAGTGACTCACCTGGGAAAGCCCAGAGAAGATGCCTTATTTGACTCAGATAATAACTGAGCCCTATTACATCTACACATGTGAACACGAGTGTGATTTTTGCATTGATATTTAACAGAAGGATGAAGTAGGAAAGAATTAGAAGTACAGGGGGAGAAAAAAGAAACTGACATCTGGATTAGACTCATCTCAACATTCATCTTGACATTTTGATGAGGGCAATGCAGTAAATAATTAAAACAATGGGTTGATAGGGGGTGGGGGGAGGGGAGGGTGGGTGATGGGCATTGAGGAGGGCACCTGTTAGGATGAGCACTGGGTATTTGTATGGAAACCAATCTGACAATAAATTTCATATTAAAAAATAATTAAAACAATGTATTTACAGGCAGTTTTTAGAGTTTTATCTGAATACTGTTGCCATCCCAGTGGGATTGCACCATGTATTATGCGCATAAATGTTTAAATGCATCCTTACAGTACACTAATAATCATTCCAAACCCAAGTCCCAATTAATTTTGAAAGCATGGCATCCCCTTTCCACTCCTTTATTTTTTCTCCTTCTCTTGTTTTGAACTGAATATTAACTTAGTCCTAAATCTAATATTATTTTGGAGAGCATTAACAGACAACTTTCAAAAAAAGGTTAAAATTATGATTCTCATAGCAATAAAAATGAATAGGTATTAACGATTTTATTCTACAATTTTATTCTCATTAACCAATGAGGCTGCCAGGCAAATATTCTAACTGGTTCAAAGAGAACCTGAGCAGACACATTTATAAGTCAGGAATAGTGAAGTGAATGTGTAAATGGAGGCAAAATTGTTTTTTCCCACCAGGGAAAGGGAAATCAAACCTCTCCTGCACAGGACAAAATTTGTGGGACAATGGACAAGAATTATTTTGCACTGTTACTAGTTATCTTCAATTCACAGAGTTTCGAAAGAGCTCAAGGACAATAAAAGACTAAAAGCAGATAATCCTGAGAGTGTTCTCTAGAGCCCAGAAAATGCAGACTTTTCCAGCGAAACACAATTTATTTTCCTACAAGAGAAAATAATTTCCTGCTTGAAGCTCTTTCCTCTGTCTGTTTCCTAGGGAAACAAACAGACCCAAGGCTCACTGTGCAACCTCTGGGTTTCCATTGCTATTTCTTGCTATTTCTCTGACACAATATATAGTGAATCTAGGTAAGAATTTGCCTTGTACACATGTGAGATGGTTTATAGTTAGAGGTTTTTTCCCCCTCCCAGTGAAATTTTATTTAGCTATATGAAATATCCAATTTTCTCTTGTTCCTTAACATTTATCTATTCATTTAGTAAATATTTACCAATTACCTACTTATCCTGTGTCAGACTTAAGAAAACAGAAGTAGATCATGATGTGGAAATGTTAGAGTTTGGAGTGAATGGTCAAGAAAGAATTCTTGAAATATCTTTGGGCAAATATGTGGTTTTATTAAAGCACGGGACAGGACCTATGGGCAGAAAGACCTGCACTGGGATTGTGAGGAGCAATACATTATATACATTCAAGTTGGGAGGGGTTAAGGACAGCAGAAGTCTAAGGAATCTTGGAAGCAAGGTTTTCAGGACCTTGAGGGGGCTAGCTATTGTTAGGGAAAGGTCATTTATTACTGTCTAGTAAAACCTTAGTTATGAGACCCTTCAGATGTATAGCATATGCTAGGAGTATGATTGCTAACATGTATCTTGGGGTATAGAGATAAAGGAAGGTTCCAAAGGAATTTTTATATGTTAAAGGAGACTTATAGAATCCTGGAGGTCAGGATAATGTTAAACTAAGATTGTCTTTTGACTTACCTAAGTGTCAACATCAAGGCAGTTGTGTTCCTAGAGGAAGGTCACTCTGCCTGTCTCAAGGATGAGCCAATGGGCCCTAAATTGTTGTTTTTTTAATATGTTTTTTTAAATTTAATGTTTTATTTATTTCTGAGAGACAGAGAGAGAGAGAGAGAGAGACATAGTGTGAGCAGGGGAGGGGCAGAGAGAGAGGGAGACACAGAATCAGAAGCAGGCTCCAGGCTCTGAGCTGTCAGCACACAGCCCAATGTGGGGCTTGAACCCACAAACCATGAGATCATGACCTGAATTGAGGTTGGGTGCTTAACCCACTCAGCCACCCAAGTGCCCTTGGGCCATAAATTGTAAGGAAATTTATTTTTTTCTTTTGCCTTTGTTTCCTACATCAAATCAGATAAGGTCTCTGTTTTTCAAGGAATGTGAATATGACAGATATAAATTTTATTCAAGAAACTCAGAGGTATAAGAAATATCAACATTCTTTATTGTCTTTAAATCAAAGGTATTCTGAATCTGAGACCCAGAAACCTGCTTGGCAGCTAATTTAATCACAGTCATTATCCAGCTTCCTTGGGGTCATATGAAGGTCCCAAGGATTACAAAAAAGCAAAATATTTGTGGAGCTTGTTTGTGGTCTTTGGTCCAATGGGGCAAAATTGTGCAAGACTGTAATTTAGTAGACATTCTAGCTAGCTCATCCATGATGGTTGTCTCTGCTTTTGGTTGTCTTTAAATAGGTTATTTATAACTTCCTAGAGATAGAAGTTAACTTGTAGAACACTAATAATAAAGCAAATATTTCTTGTGCAGAGCTAAGCAAATAATTCCTGTTTGTGACAAGGCAAATTAATTTTTTCAGGAAATATAAATCTCTGGAAGTCAAATTTCCATTTGAACTGGTTATTATATATGTTACTGGCTCTCCCATTAAGTATTGAGCTAAATAAAATTCTTTATGTGTTCATTTTATATTTGTATGACAGTCAATATTTTAACCTCTTTTAAAATGTATCCTGTTGCAGTTCCATTAATAGGATCCCACCGAAGCTCATAGGTCACTTGAAGTGGCTTCCCTGCCTCAGTAGGGATGATATTCCTTGCCAGGGTCTGTAGTTTCAAGGTTTTGCAGTACTCAACTCTCAACTCTAGGGGGTGCCATTCACATGGACCAGGAGTAAAATTTTTCAGATAGACTCAGCTGCACCATCTTTTTTTGACAGACAGCAGCTGTAGGCATTACATGAATAAATAGACGTGGCTGTGCTCCAAAAAAAAACTATTTACCAAAACAGGTACTGGCTCATAAACTGAATTTTGCCGGCGTCTGACATAAAGCCCAGTAGATTGCTGGCAATCCCCCTTGGAAAGCCCTCAGACAATGAGAAGTAGGGGTTCATCATTTATTTCTTTTTCTCTGTTCCCCTACTTACCAGTCAAAAGGTAATTGTTTTTTTTTTTTCTTGTTATCCTCTAGCATAATTTTCTCAAAAAATCTAGTCTTTTAAAAATGAAAGGAGAGGAGCACCTGGGTAGCTTAGTCAGTTAAGCGTCCAACTCTTGATTTTGGCTCAGTTCATGATCTTGATGAGGGAGACTAAGGCAAGCTGAAGGCAAAGCACAAGCTAGCACACCCCACCTCCCAAAAAGGCGGGATAAATGTGATATTCCTCAGGCAGTCCTGGCTCCCTAAGAACAAAGGAAAGGACAGAAACAAATGGCTGACTGATAGAGATCACAGTCGTGTAGGTCAGGAGTCTCCTTCAGTTTATGACTAACTTTGTAAACCGCAAGAAAAAGGCAATCTTATCCATGCCTAATCTCCAGAAACATTTAGACTCCGTTTCCTGGAACCCTAATATCACCCTCATCAAGATGTAAGGGGGTTTAAGTGCTTGCCATGGTGATGTGGCACGCACATTATCCTGACTCCTCCCCTCCTCCCCAGGATCCTGTGAATCTCCTTAAACGCATAAAAATTCTTTTGCAAACCTCCTTTATCTTTAACCCCCAAGTATGTGTTGGCAATTATACTTCAAGCATATGGCCCACTGATATACATCTGAAGGGTCTCATGACTGAGGTTTTACTAAACAGTAATAAATGACTTTTTCCTAACAACAGCCTGTTTTTCCTAACAACAGCCAGCCCCTCAAGGTCCTGGAAACCTTGCTTCCAAAATTCCTTAGAGACTTACACTATCCCTAACCTCACCCAACCTGAAGGTACATAATCAGTAACTCCTCACAACCCCAGTGCAGCTCTTTCTCCCCATGGGTCCTGTTCCCATACTTTAATAAAATCACCTTTTTGCACCAAAAACGTCTTCAAGAGTTCTTTCTTGGCCATCGGCTCTGAACACTCACCATCACCCCCAAACCCCATCAATCTCACAGTTCGTGAGATGGAGCCCCGAGGGCCTGTGTCAGGCACTACGCTGAGCATGAAGCCAGCTTGGGATTCTCTCTCTCCCCCCACGCTGTTCCTCCCCTGCTCATGGACATTCTCTTTCTCTCTCAAAATAAATAAATAAACTTTTTTTTTTAAATGAGAGAAATTGTTAGGAAGTTTTTCTTTGGTCTCATGATGGAATCAGAAGACTGGCTACCTTGAGGGAAAAGGAGAGGAGAAACATAAGATCAGAATATAAACTGATATCTCAGTAAGTTATCTTGTCACAAAGATAAGTCCTATAATTTTTCTATCATCACTTCTGAAAATTGTCTTACTTTTATGAAAGGCTTTATGGTTTTTGAAAGCACTTTTCCACACGCACAGAGGCACAGAAGACAAAGCAGCAAGAGCTAAGCCAGTGGTGTTCTAGTCAATGTTTAACAACTGGCTAGGTCAGCAAAGGCCAGATGGTTCTGTCTGGTGCCTCTGGGGTGATTGCTCAGGATGAAACCAGCTACTGTATGTAGAATCTGACTACCCTGAGTCCACCTTGCTAGGACACATGTTGGTGCTTTGGTAGATGGCCACCATCAGCGGCTAGCAATGAGAGTGAGTGGTCTTGGATGCTCACCGGTCTTGGTCCAGGCCAGGTACCCCTTTAGGCAACTGTGGCATCAGCGGATGTCTGAATGCAACTATCTGAAGAACCCAAAGTGAGAACTACCCGGCCGAGCCACGCATGAATCCCTGACCCACTTAATTGCGAGCAAAATGAAATGGTTGTTATTTTATACCACCGTGGTTTAGATTTGATTGTTATACGGGAATAGGAATTGTAACAGAGAGACAATAACAGTGTTCGAAGGGTCAGCATGAAACTGTCCCCCACAGGGTTAATGAGCTCAATTCCAGCAGGAAATTTAAAGCTTTTTGTTCTCTAACGATTTCTCCCGAATCAGCTATTATTTCTTTCCAGACCCCACTAATGAATGCACTAGCTGTCTCTGTAGAAGCCTGGACTCCAGGTCAACTGATATGGTTCCAGCCTGTGAACAAGCAAGACCCTGCATTCCTCAGCCCGAACTGTCTTACACCGCAGAATAGCCTTAGACTACCTACTGTCAGACTGAGTATTAGCCAGCCTAAGCTAGCCTAAACCAGCTTGAGCTCAGCCACCAAGTCAATGCCTACACAGATGAGCCAAGAAGTGTCAGACAGTTACCTCTGCTTCATTATAACGTTAAAGTCCCAGGAGGAGCACAAGCTTTGTTAACATAACATATGATGCATGTATAGGCATGTTTTCTAGGTACAGCTGTGCAACCATATACTTCCCTTTATGTGTGATGACAAAGCTCCCCTTTTTGAATATTCATCCTAAACCCTAAATAAAAAGGACCCACTCACCCCTGCTGGGGGATGGGGTGGAGGGTGGGTCACAGCTTTGGAAATTATTCCCTGTGATCTCCTTACTTGCTGCAAATAAAGATTACTTTATATGACAACTCCACTTGGTGTGTAGTCTCTATCTCATCAAGGAACAGACTCATGTTAGCCCAGTTACAATCGTATAAGAATGAAGGAGAGGAGTCAATGAAGGTACTAGAAGATTGAATCTTCTGAAAATAAGATTGAGGAACAGGAAGAAGAGAAGATGGTGCAGACGATCTTGACTACATCGAATTTCAGATGTGTCTTAGTTCGGCCCACTATAACAGAGCACCACAGACTGGGTGACTTAAACAAGAGAAAACTGTTTCTCATAGTTCTGGAGGCTGGGATATCTAAGATCCAGTTACCAGCAGATCCTCTGTCTGGTTAGGGCCTGCTTCCTGGTGTGCAGATGGCCATTGTTAAAGAACAAAATTCAACTAAGTAAATTTGAAGATCAAATTGACTTTACTCAATGCTTCATGAATGGGACAGTGTCCCATTTAGCAAACAGAGGGGAGTTCCAAGTAGATGCATAAAATGAATAGCTTTTATAGGCAGAGGGAGAAGAAAAAGGGAATTTCCAACAAGGAGTAAATCGTCTCAGGCAAGATCACCATCCTTTGGGGGAAGGTGGGGGAATCTATCAGAGAGTTTATCTCACTAGTGCCGATCAGGTAATTCCAGGTTGACTGGTTAAAAGGTCATATTCCCAGGAGAGGCTGAAACTACAATTAGATTAGATACTAAGTCTTGGTTCACTGATGAGTGGCTCAGCACAAGCGACTGCATTTGGGTCTGTTGCTTCTTTCTTAGCCCCATTTTTTTCTCATCGTATCCTCTCGAGTTACAATTTTTTCTCATGGTTACCTCAGGAGAGTTGTTCTTGTGTCTCTTCTTGTAAGAGCACTGTGATATGACTAATAACAAGAATTATATATTTGGTCTTCATCACCATTCCTGGCAAAGAGGGCCTAAAGCCCTTGTAATTTTTTAAGTTGGAGAGCAATGGAGTTATCTTTTGTTATTCAAAACAACATCTTTCAACCACTCCTGAGTTTTTGTTAATGAGGTGACTTTTGGAAAGCCCCTAAATGTGAGGGCTGGTTCCCCAGCCTCCCTAAAAATTCCTAATGTAAAGAATTCAGAGAGCTTCCTGGTTGGTGAACACATGGAGGTTCTGGATGGTTCCAGAGAGGGTATGGAAGCTTCACTCCCCTTCCTACATAGCTTACTTTATTCAACTCTTCCATTTGGCTATTCCTAAGCTATAGCCTTTTATAATAAACTGAAAATCTAGTAAATAAAATGTTCTCTGAGTTCTGTGAGTCATTCTACTAAATTAATTGAATCTGAAGAGAGGGTCATGGGAACCTTTAATTTTGTAGCTGGTTTGTCAGAAGCACAGATTTATTATGGGCATCAGAAGTAAGGACAGTCTTCTAGGACTGAGCCTTTAGGCTGTGGGATGTGATGCTATCTCCAGGTAGAGTGTCAGAGTTTAATTAAATTGTAGTGATGAAGGAGCATAAGGCAAGCTGAGGGCAGAGTACATATTAGCACACGCCCCCTCCCCAGGTGGGATATGTGTGATTATCCTTAGGCACTCCTGGCTGCTCAAGAACAAAGAAAAGCAAAGAAAACAAATGGTTAACTGATAGAGATCACAGTCATGCAGAATATGGGTCTCCATCAGTTTACAAATATCTTTAGTAAATTATAAGAAAAAGGCAACCTTATCAATAGCCTAATCTCCAGAAACTTAAAGACTCAGTTTCCTGGAGCTCCTAATATCACCCTCCCCTCCATAGTGATGTGAGAACAAAGGCAAGAAGGAAATGGTAGGTAAAATTAAATTTCCTTATGACCTGCAGCACTTTGACAAATATTTGAGGCAAATGCAGAGTAGAACATTTCTCCAGGAATCCCCTATTGTCATAATGTTAATGCTTTGCTAGAGGGAAAAACAACTTTAGCTTGACAATAGCTAGGCCTCCAGTATCCTGTGAGTCTTCTTTAGCATATGAAAATCTCATTGGAAACTTCCCCTTTGGCTTCACCTTCCCCAACTCCATAGTAGATAACCAGTCATTCTTCACAACCCCAGGGTAGCTCTTCCTGACCATGTGTCCTGTCTGTGAGAAGTGAGATGATTTATTTTCAGAAATACCAAATAAAAGCTGTACTGTATAATTAACAAAAGGTGTACAACCTATTGGAAATATGTACGAACCACCCCGTCACCCCCCACAATGGAGTACCAAACCCTTAGACACTTCACTTCCTGGTTCTTTTTCCCCTCTCCATTTCATGGGCTTGTTTATCATGGGCTTTGCCATGAGCATGCACCAAAGAACTGAAGTCTCTGGGTCACCTCAAGGAATGTACATTTGTTCCAATCAGACTACTTTTTCCCTTACATGGGCATAGGTGACTTCCGGGTAAGGCTGTAACCTCTGTAGTACTCAGCCAATGAGGAATCAGGGAAGGGACTTGCATGCTAGGAGATAAATTGCTTGCTATGACTAGAAGGAGTGTGCCTGTCCATCAGACACCCCCTTTTGAAAGAACCTTGATTGAAGCCTCCCTTCACTGTGCTCTGAGTCTCCATGTCCCTCCTTTGATTAGATCAGTGGGCTTATTTCTCACACTGTCCCCATACTTTAATAAAAGCACCATTTTGCACCAAAGACGTCTTCAAGATTTCTCTCTTGGCCATTACCTCTGAACCCCCACCACTCCAAAACCTCATCAGTAGGACACCCAGTTGATGTCCACCAGACAAGTGAAGAATTGCTTGGTATAGGAAAAGACCCACACATGTGGTCTTGGATTGTTCAGTGTGATTAGCAGAGAAAAAAAGAAACATTTTAACATCTGAATCACAGGGAGACAGAAATATTCGATCTATAACAGGATATTTCAAAAATAGTGTATATGTTCACAAAAGGATTTGTACAAGAATATTCATAGTGCTTTAAAATCAGGTTATTCCCAAACTAGAAATAACCCAAATGCTCATTAACAGGAAAATGTCTGAATATTCATGTTATTAAAAGAGATAAGTTTCTTTAGTTTAAATGAACAATATTGATGTAATATCCTTTTCTTGTTTAATGTTAATCTTCTTCTTTAGAAAAGAGAATACAATGAGGTGCCTGGCTGGCTCAGTTGATTAAGTGTCCGACTTTGGCTCAGGTCATGATCTCATGGTTCATGGGTTTGAGCCCTGCGTCGGGCTCTACATTGACAACGCGGAGCCTGCTTGGGATTCTCTCTCTCCCCCTTCCTTTAGTGCTAAGTAACTAAATAAATAAGTTTACACAACTAAATAAATAAACTTAAAAAAAAAAGAATACATGAATAAAAAATAAAACAGTTGGGAGTTAACAGGTTTTAAAAAAGAATAGTCACAATATATTGGTATTAAGCTGACTTTCAAAAAGAAGAGATTGTCCCTGAGGAACACAGAACTTGGAAGATAAGAAAATGACTTGTAAGAGATAGGGGCACCCGGGTGGCTTAGTTGGTTGAGCGTCCAACTCTTGATTTTGGCTCAGGTCATGATCCCAGGGTCCTGGGATTGAGCCCCACATCGAGCCCCATGTCAAGCCCCATGTCAAGCCTTACATCAGGCTCCATGCTGAACGTGGAGTTTACTTAAGATTCTTTCTTTCCCCCTGCCCCTCTCCTCTGCTCATGTTCCCTCTCTCTAAATAGAAAAATAAAAAAACCAAAAAAAAAAAAAAAAAAAGAAAAAAAAAAGAAAAAAAAATGACCCGCAAGAGGTAATCTTTCACTTTAAATGAGTGGATTGTTGATTGACACAGTATGGACCAGTTTTCATTCTAAAACTTTTGATTATTTGAATGTAGATTTTGACCTATTGTTTCATTTGAGCTATAGATACTCTAATCACATGTAATCATTACAAAATTACTACATTTCACAAAATTTACCTCTTCTAAAAATGTCAACAACGAAGGCATTTTTTTTATTGAAGAAGTATTGCACATACATGATGAAAAATTTATAATAGTTCAAAAGTGTATATGATAAAGTCAGTTACCCTCTCACTTCAGACCCTTTTGCTCCTTTGTTAGAGGCAACCATAGTGAAGAGTTTCTTGCAGACATTTACAAAAAAATTCTATGCTTATGCAAGCATACATAGGTGTGTATATACACATATATCCAATTTTTTCCCTGATACGTTCTTTATGTTAATGTATCTGAGAGACTGCTCCTTTGGATCTACTCTGGTCTTTTTATGGTGGCATAGCTTTCTAACATATGAATGCGCCAATATATATATCTCATATATATGGTGCTATACATATATGATGATATGTTATATTTAACATGTTTCTTACTAGTGAACATTTAGGTTACTGTCAAATATAAAAAAATTACAAGTGCAATTAGCATGGTGTGTATATACATATTTCATACATGTAAACGTATATCTATCTATATATAAGTGTAGGTATATGAGAGTTTATAGCATAAAATGAAAGTGGAAGGGATAGACAAAGGGCATATGAATTTTATGTTTTAAAAGATAATAGCAAATTGCCCCTCAAGGAGATTATCCCAGCTGTGCTCCCACTGATTATTTTCTCCCATCTTTATCAATGGTGTCATCGTTGAATAATATTTTTTGCATTATAATTTGTGAAAAATCATATCATTGCTTTACTTTGCCTTTTCTTAATTATTAGTTAGGTTTATATGTTTTTAGTATATTTTTGGCCAGTTATGTGTCCTTTTCCTTGACCAATTTTCTTGTTTTTAATAGAATTTCAAGGCTTTTTATATATTAGGAACTATTAATTATGATGCATTCAGTTGTAAATGAGCATATTACCTAGTAGAGGAGTGTGAGCCAATGGAAAACACATTCTTGCTGTCTCCTCCCCTGCCCCACATAGGAACGAATGAATAAAGCAGGGTGACCATAAAGTCAGAACTCTTTTCTCCGTAATTCTGAAAGGATCAGGACTTCTGTTTTTCTGAAATGAGCCTATGTTGGAATACAATTATTATAAACATGCCCAGTGGCATGAATAATAATTGAATGGCATATATCTCCCTTAAAGGACAGTGGAACAATGATACAAAGCATTCTTAGATTTACAGTAAAACATTAGACCTGGCTTCTAAAGTAGTGAATTAGCTGAGCTCTGTGGCATAACACTAATTAATCCTAATCTTAGGTTTTTGCCTCTATCGGTCCAGTTCTAAAATAGATGAGCAGAGATGGAACGCTTAAACATTTGGTAGGGAGTGCTTGGAGTTTAAAATCAAACGGTGTATTTGTTCCTGTTACAACATTTGCTCCATCATGATGGAAGAGCTATTTTCCCAGGTTGGGGTCACTGTTCCCAGGTCTGCATAGCACCCTAGAGGCCGAAGATTTCATTTTCTCTCAACAGGGGTGTTAAAAATGGGATTTGGTGTTCTTTGCTCATATATGGACAAAGGGCTAAGAAGCTGAGTGCTAGCAACCCTTACAGAAGTCAGCAAGTATGCATGTGCCGCCCAAGGAACACAGAGAGGTTATGAGTTGAATTCTCTTCTCCTCACAAGTAGCCAATGCCCAGCCAGCCCTGCAGTTCAGCCAGGAAAGACATTTCTTCTGTGTGACTGCAGCTGTCATTTCTGCACTGACCTCCAGGTGGCCCGGTTTCCTGCAAACCTTCTGTGTTGTATGGAGAATGACCACAGACCTCCGGTGATGCTCTCAGACTCCAGGTGCTGCCTTTTATCTCCTTCCTTCAGACTTAGCAGAAATTATAATTTAGAGGCCACTTGCTACATGAGTTCAGAGACTGAAATGTCCACCGGTAAGTGAGTCAGAGGCTATTGGGTGCCAGATCCTTATAATCTGCTATCTGATGGAGGCTTTATGCCTGACAGAAGCCTGATGTTTTAAAAGATATGGGGTTAGTTTCCAGATAAAATCGTCTGCTGATCTTCATGCTGCTATTATTACCCAAATACTGAAGAGGTGGAGAGTGGTCCATTTAAAAAGAAATGTGCAGGATATTGAAACATATAAATGATCAGCAAATAGATTGAATGAGATGATGGATCCGAGATGGTGGGTCTTGCAACAGGAAGAGGTGATTGGTACACCAAGAAGAGTCATCCATGCTATGTACTCAGTACGGGTTATCTGTTGACCCAGAGAGACACCTGAGATTTTTGCTGCATTTCTAAAAACTCAAGTAGGGGTAGCACCTCTAGGAATAAGTTTAGGCTATGTATCTTCAGCAGGAATGTCACAGAAATGAAGCAGTCCTCTTTTTTTTTGTTGTTTTTTTTCAGAGTTTTCTTTGGTTTTGTTTCTGTCAGTTCTTGTTGTAATTATGTTTAAAAATCATGGGTGAATAAATTACCAAAACATTCTTTTAAAAAAAAATAATTTATTCAAGTTAGCTAACATACAGTGGATACAGTGTAGTCTTGTCCTTGGGAGTAGATTCCTGTGATTTATCACTTACATACAACACCCAGTGCTCATCCTAACAAGTGCTCTCCTCAATGCCCATCCCTCATTTTCTCCACCCCCATCAACCCTCAGTTTGTTCTCTGTATTTAAGAATCTCTTTTGGTTTGCCTCCCTCTGTGTAATTTATTTTCCCTTCCCTCGCCCGATGGTTTTCTGTTAAATTTCTCAATTTCCACACATGAGGGAAAACATATATCTGTCTTTTTATGACTGACTTATTTTACTTAGCATAATACCCTTCAGTTCCATCCATGTTGTTGCAAATGGCAAGGTTTCATTCTTTTTCATTGCTGAGTAGTATTCCATTGTGTGTGTGTGTGTGTATAACATATATATATATATATATACACACACAATGTTCCATAGTTTGGCTATTATTGATAGCACTGCTATAAACATTGGGGTACATGTGCCCCTATGAATCAGCAGAAACAGTCTTCTTATAAACCTGATTATGTCGCATACTATTTTAACTTACTGTATTACTAACGATATTTACTTTGATCACTTGATTAAAGCTGTATCTACCATGCTTCTCCATTGTAACATTATACTCTTCCCCTTTGTAATTAGAAGGTATTTTGTGGGAAGATATTTTAAATCTATATAAATAGCTCTTTCCTTATTACTTTCAACTTAGCCATGTATTTATTTATATCTTATTGAGTTTAATAGGCAATAATCTGCTACCATCAATATATATTTGGATACTCAACTTCCCCCTGAGCTGGCCAGAGGGGGTCCCTTTCAGCTTTCTTTTTTGTCATTTTGACATGGCCCATTTTTCTTTGAGTACTTCCCAAGTTTCTACCATAGTAAGATATTCTAGGTTCATTTTGTATTTTCTCTTCCCCAATCTGAAATCAGCTATTACACTAAGGTGACTTTTAACATTTAAACCACATGATCTGGGTACTAAGTGTTCTTATTGATTTGGGGTGTTGCCATTCACAGTTCCTTTCAGTGGTCACATACAAATATATATGACTTTGCATTTACTTCTCTATATTTTCAAAATCAATTTTATTGAAATTTATTTACATACAGTAAAATATAACCATTTTAAGTATACAGTTAAATGAGTTTTGACAAATATTCACAATGTTGTAACCCGCCGCCCCCCACACCCCCAATCAAGATATGGTACATTTCTATCACCCAGAAAGCTCCACTGTGCTCCTTTGCAGTCATTCCTCCTAAACCCACCACAGGCAGACACAAATTTGGTTTCTATCACTGTAAGTTGGTTTTATCTGTTCTAAAATTAGTTTATAACAGAATGAAATGGTATATACCTTTCTTGTGTTTGACTTTCTTCACTCAGCACAGTGTCAATCCTGTTATTCTGTTATTGCAGGTATCAGTAGTCTGTGCCTTCTTCTTGTTGAGTAGTATTTCTCTATATGAATAAACCATGATACGTTTATGTCATCATCTGTTCATGAACATTTGCTTTGGTTGAGTTTTTGCTATCATAAATCAAGTCGTCAGCAATATATGTACAAGTGTTTTTGTGGACATACGTTTTCGTTCCTCGAAGGTAAATATGTAACAGTAGAAGTGCTGGTCATAAGGGAAGTATATGGTTAACTTTACGAGGAGGTGGCAAGTTCTCCCCAAATGGCTGTACCCTTACAAGCCATGAGTGTAGCTCTACATTCTCTGACACTTGGTAATGTTAAAATTTTAATTTTAGCTATTCTAGTGAGTATGCAGTGGTATCTCATTAGAGTGTGAATTTTCATTTTGTTAATGAGTAATACTGTGAAGATTTTTGAAATGTGTTTACTGGTCATTAATATATCTTCTTTTTCATCTTCAAATATCATGGACATTTTTCAGGGGTAGTTTTGTTTTTTCTCATTGAGTTATAGGAGTTCTTTTTAAATTCTGGATGCAAATCCTTTGTTAATCCTAAGTGTTAAAAATAGTTTCTTCCAATCTCAGATGCTTCACCTTTCAGCTTTCTGAATAGAGCCTTTACTTTTTATTTATTTTTAAAAATATTTACTTATTTTTATTTTGAGAGAGAGAGAGAGAGAGAGAGAGAGAGAGAGAGAGAGAGAGGGGGGGAGGGAGAGAGAGAGAGAGAGAGAGAGAGAGAGAGAGAGAGAGAGAGAGAAAATCCCAAGCAGGCTCCACACTGTCAGTGCAGAGCCCATTATGGGGCTCGATCCCACAAACCATGAGATCATGACCTGACTGGAAATCAAGAGTCAGATGCCAATTGACTGAACCATCCAGGCTCCCCTGATTAGAGCCTTTTAAAGAGTAAAAATTTAAAATTTTTCTGTGGTTTCAATTAATCTGTTTTTTTCTTATATGGTTGGTGATTTTTGTGTCCTGAGTAAGAAATCTTCACCTAACTGAAGGTTACAAAGATTTTTCTACATATTGAGTTTATTTCTGTGCTAACAAAGAGGACTGTTAGATTGTATCACATATTTGAACTTTCATGAAAACACTAATAAGTATACTGGATCAAAGAAGATGTGTTCTTCCATTGTAAACCACGGGAAAGGAACTTTGGGATTAAGCCATGGTTGGGCTTCCTCAGTGTTCTGGGTGAAAATGTTTTGAGCAAATACATGTAGAAATCAAATTCTGAGTGTTCCAAATTTGGTTTTATTGCAAAAAAACACATAGACATAAAATCACACTTAACTCAAAGTCAGACTGATTCTATTTTTTTAATTGCCATTTCAGTGACTTTATGGCTCAGAAGAGAGAATGTTAACGCATTGGTCCATCAGCACATAAGGTCAAGGAATGATTTTCTCCATTGAATAATTTATTTAAAATTTTTATGGGGAGGCAACCTATTTCCCCCTTTTTTCTTCTGTTTGACACTTAAATGGTGATTATTAACCATGTTGTCTTTCACACCCACAAATGTTCTTCTCAGGACTGTTGCTGTATGTCATAAACCAGGGTTTCTCAATCTTGGAACTATTGTCACTTTGGGCTGGATAATTGTATTAGTTTGTTAGGGCTGCCATAACAAAATACCACAGACTGGGTGCTCTTTCACAGGATTTTTTTTTCTTCCCCTCACAGTTCTGGAGAAGTCCAAGATCAAGGTGTTGGCAAGTTTGGTTTCTTCTGAGGTCTCTCTCTTTGGCATACAGATGGTTGTAGGGTCTTTCTTCTGTGCAATTCCTAATAAGATTGGATTAGGGCCCACCTTAATGAACTCATTTTAACTTAATCACCTTTTACAGGCCTTATTTCCAAGCAAAGTCACATTCTCAAGTACTGAGGGTTTGGGCTCCAACATACAACTTTGGGGAGGATATGATTCAGCTCATATCAATAGTTCTTTTTTGTGGGGTCTGTCCTGTGCATTGTAAGATGTTTAGCAGCATCCTTCACCTTTGTCCACTAGATGACATTAGCACTCCCCACTGTGACAACCAAAAATGTTTCCAGACACCGTATAGTGTCCTCCCTGGGGAAGGAAGATGGGAGGAGGGGTTGAGAACTATTATCTTAAAAGAACTTAGAGATATTTTGCAGTTTGTTTACTTTCTGTCCCACAGATTTCTACCACAGTTATTTAAAACCACTCAGTGGCTGAGATAATTTTGAACCCCAAAATTACTTGAACTTGAATCCAAAAACCACATCCTTTCTCTTCATCGTGTTTTCCTTACAACTTAAACATTAAAAAAAAATAAGTAAATCTTAGAACGCAAATTATTGGGTACCTATTAAATGCCATATGCAGTATCTATCTATCTATCTATCCATCCATCCATCCATCCATCCATCTACCTATCCAATGTCTATCATCATTTGCAATTCTAATCCAACCATATAGGATGTTATTCTAGTTTCCTATATTTCCATATTTTTATTGCTCCCTTTTTTTTTGACAGTGAGAAACCTCCTTTTTATATGTGGGAGCATGTCTTTATTTCTCTATATTTATATGTATATCTCAATCAACCCCCCCCCCCCGCCATATGTATCTAATCTCTCATTGTCACTGTCACCACTGATGTCCTGTCCCTAGTGCGTATGTCCTCCTTGGTCTCCTGGGCTACTCCCCTGCATCGATACAGTTTTATCCTTGCTCCCTGGGCTGAGGTACTTCTGCATAGATGTCCTCCTCACCTTCCTTGGTGATAATGTGGGCTGAGTTGCTCTTCTACCGGGATGACCTCCTCGCTTGGATTGTGACACCTCATGTCGGGCCACCCTTGCATGGATACCCTCCTTTACTCCCCTCAAGGTTTGACATTCTGCATTAAGCAGCCCTCTTCGCCTCCTTGTGGAATCTGACCTCCTGTGTCAGCTACATTCCTCCCATGCTACATGGATGCGCTCCTCATCCTGCTTGGTCTCTAATGGCTCCTGCTGGCATCCTGTCTGGATGTCCTTTTTTGCCCTCCCAGACTGGGCTTCTCCACTCGCCACACTCTTGTTTGGATATCTTCTTTGATTATCTCCATATAATGAATTTGGGATGATTTTTGTTTTCTTTGGGGTGGTGGGGGGAAGAAAATGGAAAGGGAAAGAGGGGAATACAGGTAAAAATACTTTAAAGGGGATAAAGGAATGAAAAAGAGTTACTAGAGTTTATCATCTTTCTCCTTAGGCTAGTGTTTTTACCTGCTTCTATCCGTGGTGATATTTTCCTAATTAGTATTAATTTTTTTGGTGAAAAATTATAGTCAGTGAGCATATGCTAAACACGGGTTGAAAAGAATTTTTGTGAAATTTTCCCAAGACATGGGGGTTTCTTCATTATCTTAAGTGCCTTAAAACCATTTTTTTTTTTTGAGTTGTGGAATCATATAATAAAAGATTCCTTACTAAAATGTCATAAGAATGCCAATTTCCCCAGTATCTTTGGCCCCTGAGTGGAAGACTACCTTTTATATTGGACAGAGATTATAGCCTGGCACTGAAAATCTGTTTAAACCTTGGAAATCAGATGTACTGATTCCTCTTCCAAGAACTGTCATTAATTCATTGTTTCATTAGACAAGTCCTGAACTTTGGTTTTTATTTTGGTAAAGTGAGAACAGTATTTCCATTAGCCAAAATAAGCAAAGGTCAGTGCAATAAAAAAATTTAAAGCAAGACATGCTGCACTTCTCAGGTGAAAACTTTTATGTAAGTACAAAGTATTGATTTATTTCTAAAATATCATTATCTTTATTAGAAACACTCCAGAGGGCAAAACATTTCATTGCTTTGGAAATTAGAGTACCAGAAAATATTGGCTTAAAGATGTAGCTAACCAGGCCATCTTAAAGACAATCATTCATATCACTGACATTTGAAATAAAATAATCATGTAAAAAAAAGAATGTTTGATTATTTGTGATAGGAAAGTACAGAGGTTGGCTTCTTGACCATGGAGTTTAAAAAAAGTTAATAGGAATTTGTGGATGGCCCAACTATCTCTGGAATACTTATGCTAGATATTTTTTTTCCACATCTATTTTATTCTTTCATCAAACAAAACATTGGATTTTTAAGGTTTAATTTTATGACCTGTAGCTTTTATTATAAATCATTAGTTCTGCATGTAGGAAGTGGCTTGGCTAAGTTCTCTTTGTATTTTATTGACTTGAATGACTCCAGCTGAATTACATTCAGATAAAGTTATCAATTGTTGTAGTTGCCCGGGAAGGCCACATGATTGTGTGGAACGTGTACTGGACAAGGAGTCCTGAGAACTGGGTTCATGCTCCAGATCTGTGGAATCTTAGCTAAGTTCCTTTCCATCTTGGACCTCAGTTTCATTTCTCAAATAGGGGATATAGCTATTGCATGTATCCACCTCATGTAACTTTGTATGACACTAAATAAGTGTGGAAGCAAATTTTGAAATGTTATAATGTTGTGCTATAGAAGACACTAACTTGTATTTAATTGTCTCTGCGGTGATCTACATCTGTTAGGTGAATTTGTCTTCACTTCCACATCTACTCTGCTTTTTAACTACCTCTTTTCTGGCATCAGTGACACAGCTATTCCTCTAGTTATACAAGATGGAGATTTGGTAGATCAATTCTATTTTACTGTTACCTTTCTCTGCTTTCTCCAATTTTTCATCAGTCTCATTATTTCTCTCTCCACACCATAGCTCAGTTTTACTCTTTTTCTCTATTATCATTGCTATCAACTTATATTGAACCTTCTCTTCTTTAGCAGTAAGTCAGGAGATAGTGTAGTAAGAACCATTTTCAAGTTCATTTCTACTTTCATTACTCTACCAGGAGGCTTCCCTTACAAAAGAGCCCTGAACTATTTAGCTACATTTTTACTAAATCTCCCTGATGGAAAGCAGAGTAGGGCTTTTACGCCTTATACACAGAATCTTGTTATGGTGCAGGCATTCTGGGGATAACCTGAACTTGCATAAAAGGACAACATGATATCCAGATGTTATGCCCACAGACTATATATAGAAGAGATACAGGGGGAAAGATGATACTCATGTTTGGGAGACTGGTTCTCAAAAGAATTGAGATTGTTCCATTCATGAACAGAGCATAAAGTTAAGTGATTCTAGAAGTGGGTGATATTTGGAAATCTGGAGTAGGAAATAGCACCTTAGAAGTCTGTTATCAGAGTGCAGAAACTCAGGGAGTTAGGAGTCTGGATCTTGAGAGAGACTATTAAGAGGCAGTAATGTCTCCAGCTGGGGATGAAGGGTTGAGTATACAAGAGTTTACCAGGCATTAAGAAACAAGTAGATGAGAGGTGGGGATCAGGATGTCAAATCAGAAAAGAAATCAGGTTATCAGAATGGGGGGAAAATAATCTAGCACCTTCTTTAATTCAAAGTGAATAATGCTGAGTTCTACAAGTTTAAATCAATGCTCATTAAATTTTTTTCTACTTAAAGTCAAGTTTTGGGGCGCTGGGTGGCTCAGTCGGTTGAGTGTCCGACTTTGGCCCAGGTCATGATCTCACAGTTTGTGTGTTCAAGCCCCGCATCAGGCTCTGTGCTGACCGCTTGCTCAGAGCCTGGAGCCTGCTTCAGATTCTGTGTCTCCTTCTCTCTCTCTGCCCCTCCCCCACTCACACTTTGTCTCACTCTGTTTCTCAAAAATAAATAAATGTAAAAAAAATAATTTAAAAAAAAAGTCAAGTTTGTCCTAGATATTGAGATGTTGTTGATGCTGATTCAGCTATGGAGAAAGGAGTCCTCCAGAGTCTGGGGATAAAGGTAAGGTTGGTTGACAACTGCCTTGTCAGGGAAAGAAAACTGGCTTTGAAATAAACATACCTATATTTTAGTTTAGTCTTATACTTTTTTGACTGTGAACAAGTTATTGAATTTTTCTGAGAATCAGTTTCCATATCTATAAAGTGGGGATGATATTGTCTATGTAGTAAGATTATTGTCAGACTTAAGTTAGGTGTTATAAAGTTTTGGGAACTATACAAGACTATATATTTATTGATATCTTCACTGATTTTAAAAATAGTATTTCTACTACTTTCATGTCTGAAAAAACAAAGAAGCTTATAAAATTTTTTGAAATGACGTGTAAGGCTGGCTTTGTTTTCTAGTTCCACTTGCTGTCTTTGGGAGTCACTTTCTTAAAATTAGGGCCTTCCTTCCTTCCTTCCTTCCTTCCTTCCTTCCTTCCTTCCTTTTCTCCCTAGCAAATACTAACAAGCTATCCTTTCATTCAACAAATACTTATTGAGCATCTATTTTATCTGAGAGACTGTTGTACGTGCCTGGGATATTTTATAAATGAATCAAATAAAAATCTCTGTTGTAACAGAGCTTGCATTTTGGTGGGGGAGTGAATATAATATATGAGAATGTGCTAAGTGCTATGGAAAAAATAAAGCAGGAGAAATAGAGAACTGAAGTTTTAAATGGAGTGGTTAGGATAGGCCTTTATCCTATCCTATCCAAGTGGGAGCTTGCCTGTGATGTTCTAGGGCAAATCTGGCCCATCAACTATTTTTGTTAATAAAGTTTTATTGGAACAGGGCCATACTCATTATATACATATTTATATATAAGTTTCTTTTGTGCTACAACAACAGAGTTGAGTAGTTGCAACAGGAAACTTAAGGCTTTCAAGATCTTAACAATTTGAAAAACTTTATGAAACAAATTTGCCAACCCCTGTTCTAGAGGCCAGTGCTGGAGTGAAGTGAAAATATAATAAGTTCCTACTTTTTCTTTTTTAGGAATGAAGAGATTTTTTTTTTTTTTAAATTTCATTTATCCACTTTTTTTTTTTTTTTAAAGAAGTTCCTTTTTTAGCTTAGACTTTATCTGGAGAAAGCACATTATTAATACATAGATCCAGTTTTTCAAAAGACCAACTAAGGGACTCTACTGACTCTTATCATCTTTATTTTCTCTAACAGTGGCAATTTATGTTTTCCTTTATTCTTTAAATTTTGTTCATGAAGGAAAAATGCTAAGCCTTCTTGCAAAAAACAAAGGGTGAACAGAATTTTACTGCCAGACTAAATCCAACAGGTGGCGGTATTTCTCAAAGTTTCAAAACCAGCCAGCTTGCTTACTGAATAAAAATTTACATCTTAGTTTGTAGTTTCCTCACATTAATTCTGTGATTCCAGGATCATTAGTTTTATGACAAAGGGCTAAATAGTGGTGAAAAAAAGAGAGGTCATCAAATAACCAGAGATCATTTCATTGGCTTTATCCAGATCAGTGCTTCTATTGCTCGTGCAACAAACTCATAACCAATATTTGTCCCTATCTTCAGTCTGGTTGGGCAGTCCATGGTAAACTTCGAAATGACATGGGAAATATACTAAAGAGCTGAGATATTGAGTGGAGTCCTGGATGCATCGTATAGTAGCTGCATGAACTGGGAAGCTATTTATCTCTTGGACTAGCTTAATCAGTAAAAGACTTTAAATAGTAATTCCTACTTCATTGGAATTTTAGGAGGTTTTATATAGGATGTTGGCCAAAGTCCTTAATTTTTACTAAGAGGTTTTACACTAAATGTTATTATTACTATTAATCTTTCTTTTCTCTCAAATATTTTTCATGTTCTATTTTATTCTCTTGGAAAATTTTATTCTCTCAGACACATAGATTTCATCTTCTTTACTTTGAATGACCTCTAAATGATTACATTGATCTCATTGTTTAAAAGATTTTTAGTTCATTCTTATTCCCTAAGCACTGGAATATGGCTATCTGAAGGCACATCATTCCCAAATTGTTTCCCTATATGCCTTTACTTGTGTTTGTCTCCTACAATGCCACTGTCCAAAATGGAATCTGGTTTTACTTCACATCACAGTTTTAAAATTTTTCGTCCGAGTTAGCATGTTGGTTTTGTTGTTGTTGTTTAAATGTTTATTTTTTATTTTTGAGAGAAAGAGTGTGAGTGGGGGAGTTAGAGAATGGGGGACAGAGGATCCAAAGTGGACTCCGTGCAGACAGCAGAGAGCCCGAAGCAGGGCTCCGATTCATGAACCGTGAGGTCGCGACCTGAGCCCAAGGAGGGTGCTCTAATGATGGAGCCACCCAGGTGCCCCTGTTGTTATTTGTTTTTCCTTTTCTTTGTATTTATTTTTTAAATCAGAACCGATCTTTCAAGTCCTTATTACATAGTACTATCCCCAGGCCATTATTTTGATAAGTCAATGTCAGAAAATGAAATTCAGCAATTTATAAACTATGTACAAGACGTTGTGGAAAATGTTTTAGTATGTAAAATTCTAACATCGAAAAGGTTACAACCACATGTGAACTATAGTAAGAGGAGATAATCCTCTTTGTAACAAGTTGAAGTAATCTTTTTTTTTCCTACTCATGTCATTACCAGATATCTACTTCCCATAGCCCTCTCTTTCTACAGAAACACTAAAGAGCAGTTGGTGGACATGAAAAATGTTGGCAGCCTTTCTGTACACCTCAGATACATGTCTATACCTCTAGATTTACCATGCCAGGTCACCATATAGGCCTCATGTTCCTCCATATCCCTGTGCCTTAAGGTTTCGTCTTTTTTTTTTTTTTTTAATGTTTATTAATTTATTTTTAGAGATAGCACAAGCCGGGGAAAGGGGCAGAGAGAGAGGGAGAGAGAATCTTACGCCGGCTCCATGTTCACTGCAGACATGATGTGGGGCTCAGTCACACAACGGTGAGATCATGACCTCAGCTGAAATCAAAAGTCGGACACTTAACCAACTGAGCCACCCAGGCGCCCCATGGATTAATCTGAAGTATAATCCCATTATCCATCCTACGGGGAAGAGATTTATGCATTGTTTTTTTCGTCTTCACAATACTGTAGTCTATTCTGATCATTTTATCTAACACACATTTTGAAAAAGCAAAAAGAGTAAAATAATCAAGAAACTGTGTTGATTAAAGCAAGTCAATAGGAAAGATTAAAATTTCTTCTCAGTGTTAAAAGAGACCTGGCTGAGTTGGAATATAAATTTCTTTTTAAAAATTATTTACTTAAAAAAAATTTTTTTTTCAACATTTATTTATTTTTGAGACAGAGAGAGACAGAGCATGAGCGGGGGAGGGTCAGAAAGAGGGAGACACAGAATCTGAAACAGGCTCCAGGCTCTGAGCTGTCAGCACAGAGCCTGACGTGGGGCTCGAACTCACGGACCGCGAGATCATGACCTGAGCCGAAGTCGGCCGCTTAACTGACTGAGCCACCCAGGCGCCCCAAAAATTATTTACTTTTTAAATTTACATCCAAGTTAGTTAGCATATAGCGCTGATGATTTCAGGAGTAGAATCCAGTCATTCATCTCCTACATATAACACCCAGTGCTCATCCCAGCAAGTATCTTCCCTAATGCCCCTTGCCCATTTAGCCCATCCCCCCATCCACAACCCCTCCAGCAACCCTCTGTTTGTTGTGTATATTTAAGAGTCTCTTATGTTTTGTCTCCCTCCCTGTTTTTACATAATTTTTGCTTCCTTTCCCATATGTTCATCTGTTTTGTACCTTAAATTCCACATATGAGTGAAGTCACATGATACTTGTCTTTCTCTGACTAATTTCTCTTAGCACTCTAGTGCTAGTTCTAGTTCCATCCATGTGGTTGCAAATGGCAAGATTTCGTTCTTTTTTGATTGCCAAGTAATACTCTGTTCCATCTATCTATCTATCTATACCACATTTTCTTATCCATTCATATGTTGATGGACATTTGGGCTCTTTCCATACTTTGGCTATTGTCGAAAACGCTGCTATAAACATTGGGGTTCATGTGCCCCTTTGAAACAGCACACCTGTATCCTTCAGATAAATATCTAGTAATGCAATTGCTAGGTTGTAGGGTAGTTCTATTTTTAATTTTTTGAAGAACCTCCACACTATTCTCCAGAATGGCTGCACCAGTTTGCATTCCCACCAGCAGTGCAAAAGGATTCCTCTTTCTTCACATCCTTGCCAAACATCTGTTGTTGCCTGAGTTGTTAATTTTAGCCATTCTGACTGGTGTGAGGTGGTACCTCCTTGTGGTTTTGATTTGTCTTTCCCTGATGATGAGTGATGTTGAGCATTTTTTCATGTGTCTGTTAGCCATCTGGGTGTCTTCTTTGGAAAAGTGTCTATTCATGTCTTTTGCCCATGAAATATAAATTTCTATATTTATTGCAAATGATATGAGCACATGACATTGTAATTATTCACTAAAGATTTACTCATTAGGGCTTAGAAAAGTTATGGTAATACATTAATTCAACAAACATTTGTTCAATGCTTTTTATATGTCAGGCACTGTGGCACATGATGAGGATATAATGATAACCAAAGTAGACATAATCTCTGTCCTCATGGAGTGTATTATTTTTTCACAGCTGGTGTAACAAATTACCACAATTTTGTGACTTAAAACAATACAGATTTACAGCCCTGTATATCAGAAGTCCAACATGGGTCTCACTGGACTAAAATCAAGGTGATGGAAAGAATGTATTCTTTTCTAGAATCTCTAGGGCAGAAACTTTTCCTTACCTTCCAGGGTCTACACACTGGGCTTGTGGCCCCCGTCTTCTGTCTTCAAAGCCAGCAATGTGACATCTCTTTGACCCTTCTAAAGGCTCTCCACTTATAAGAACTCATGTGATTGGAGTGGGCCTACCTGGAAAATCCAAGGTACTTTCTTCACCTCATGGTCTTTTTTTTTTTTTTTTAAGTTTATTTATTTATTTTGAGAGAGAGAGAGAGCCCGTGCACATAAGCGAGGGTAGGGGCAGAGAGAGAGGGAGAGAGAGAATCCTAAGCAGGTTCCATGCTATCAGTGCAGAGCCTGATGTGGGGCTCAATCCCACAAACTGTGAGATCATGACTTGAGCTGAAATCAAGAGTTGGACACTCAACCAACTGAGCCACCCAAGTGCCCCTAAAGGTCTGTACTCTTAATCACATTTGCAAAGTCCCTTTTGCCATGTGAAGTAGCATATTCACAGGTTCTGGGGATTAGGACATGGACTCTTTGAGGGTCATTATTCTGCTTATTACATGGAGCTCATAGTCTAGTACATGAGGAGCAGACTCAAATTCCAATGGGGCAGGCAGGTGACTAAAATGAATGAGATTGGCCAGTGACAGCAGTTGTGAATGAACTGAACATTCGTGCTGATTCTGAGCACATGAAAATACTGGCTGCATTTTGCCAGATCTTTCGGTATTTCGAGAAAAGCTACAAATCTTGATTATATGGAATCCACTGATCTTTAAAGTGTGAACAACTGTCTTAGGTTGTTTCCCCAGAAGCAGACCCTGATTTGAAAATTGGTATATTCCCTCTAGGGAAACTAGAAAGGGACTGAGAAAACCAGGACCAGGAAGGAAGAGAATACCAACAAGGGTACAATTTCAGGCAAAGTCCTACTGCATAACCTCAAAGGGGAACTCTGAAGCGTGTCATATCTCATAGTTAGCTCCACACACAGCAAGGGATCTGAGGCTTTATAATTGTGTAATTCTCAGCCATTGGTTAAGGATAGTTGAGGGGCATGTAAATTGCCTGGTATTACTTGGATTATCATGAATCAGTGCCCATGTTATTTTCTTACTTGGCCTGATCTTCATATGGCCCTAGACATCGGAGTAACAACAACTGTTAAAAGTATCTGTGTGGCTAGCTGACAGTCCTATTTCTAAACGTACTTCCAAATCTAGGAAAGTATGCATAGGAGATTGTAATAACGCCTTTTAGGTCAGCAAAAGGCTTTATAGTTTAGCCAGTTGAGCTCACATGTTGTGTAAACCTCTACATGAGAAGTAGAGCAAGCCAGTGTTGGTGAGAAAAATTTATTCCATTCTCTTTGATCCTTTCTTGGAAACCACCATCCGTTGCCCAAGACTATATCTAACACTTGATTTTGCTCTCAAAAGAATGTCATCAGCACCTTTGCTACAGCTTCATGAAATAATCTAGCTTCTTATGAAATCATTGCTTTTTTTGTGTTTTCGGGGTGTGTGTGTCAGAAGATATTAATTTTTATTGATGTATCCTCCAAAGCACTAGAAGAACCCAGATGCATTAAAAATTTGTCATATGTTAATTAAGACATCCAGGTAAACTGGCCCCTTCTAAAGAGTTCAAAGAAAATAAGTCAGTTGGTATTAAAAAATATTTAAGAACATCTGTGACTCTTTTGTCACTCCTTTCTGCAAGAATTTTGTAGGAATTTTGACAATGAACAAATTCGGTGAACACATTTAGTTATGAGTTAACCTACTCATTTTTGGATGCCATGAAGGGGGTGGAAATGGCATTAAAAAGTAAAAATAGGCAGCTGAAAATTTAGGAAGTCAGTACTTTAATTTTATTATTTATAGGCTGAATGAAATTGGAAAAATAGAGCAGTTGACTATCATACCCAAGAGAACATGTGGTGTTAGTCTGAGGATAATCTCATGAGTCTTATTAAGGAAAGATATTATGACTGTGCATTGAAGGCTTTGGCTCAGTTGTGATTGTCTACACTTAACCTGTCCATAATTATATCCCCACAATACTCTAGATGTTGCAACCACTATCAATTGCCCAACTAAACAATAGAGTCCATATGGGCACATATGTCTTGTGGAGTTCAAATCACAATTTTTCATTAAAAATATTTTTTAATTGGTTTAAAGCATCAACGTCATATGCCAAAGGCTACCAGTGCACTAATTTGAAGACCATTCAGAAAAAAATAGTCAGAAATATTTATATGTTAAGTTCCTAGAAGTTTTCCACGAAGTCAATAACTTGGATTTGTTTTTATAGAATTTTGTTGAGTAAATTGCATGTATAATTTGCTAGTATCTCTTATATTTCATCTTTACACTGTCACATGTGAGGTCTCAAATGTTGTCAAACCTATAATTAATCAGGGTAGAGACAGGGGAGGTGACTTTGCCAAGTGCACATGAGGTGCATGTTTTTTGTTCCAAAATGGTGACAAGGTCAAAAGGATACCAGCTTAGCAGTAGGAAGGCTTGGTTATGACTTTAACTGACGTGTGACAACACATGAGTGCCTTAGCCTCTAGATATCTACTTCCTCATCTCCAAAATGAGGAGTTTAGATTTAGACAACTTTTGAGAGTCTTTTCCAACTCTGACATTCTGCCTCATTTTCTGCTCCTCCATTCAGACAGACTAGAGACAGGTCAGAATGACATCACTGTCTCCTCCCTTGCTAAACTGATTTATCCTACACTTGTCTGGCCATTTCTCTTTTAATCTTGAAGTCTAAGCATGGGAAATATTAGCTAGTGTTCTGGAGTCACTAGACCCCATAAAGAAAGGCATGGGATTTTCTTCTAGCCAGTCAAGCCATTTGTTTCCTCTGCTAACATCATAAAAATTATCTTTCTGTTTCCACTCTTTTTGCTTTGACTCAGAGGCAGTGAAGAAAATTGGGGTTAAGATACCAGCCAAGTTTCTTCTTTCTAGCCACTTTCAACTTGTGGTCCTGGTAGGGGAATGGGAAGGAATTGATGAGGGGGTCTCTGGAAGACATGAATTCTATGGATTTTTCCACCTGCAGCATCTGGACCTTGTAGGACAGACCTTCGGGAAGGCTGTCCACTGGGACCAAGGTTTAGGATCCAGGAATGTCTCTGGATACAGGGACACTGGACTGCAGGGCTAGTTGAAATAGTTCAAAATTGTGTTTACAGCACTTACACGTTCTATTTGTTTTTTCCTCTTATCTCTGGTTCTGTGTTTTTTCTAGAACAATCTGTGAGCTCTTTTAGAGCCTGACATTTCTTCTTAAGAAAGGAATTATGTAGCCTATAGAGGAATGGAAAGCAAAGGGAGAAAAAAAAAGAGAGGAGAGGAGAGAAAATGAACCACTTCTACTTCCTTTTCGGGCTTTCTTCCTATCTTAGAGATTTCTATTATGAGTGGAATGGGGGAAGGAATGGAAGGAGACCACATATTTTCCATACAAACCTTATAAAAACACTGCTTTTGTCCCAAAAGCCTTATATAGTCAGAGGGGACTGAGAGTTTAACCCAGAGAATCCCGGCTTTTATAACCTTGGCTCTGCTCCCAGGGGCCTCCCTTGGGGCCAGGTGTCTGAAAGCTGTATGAGACTGTCAATCCCAAGGGATCAGCACAGTTTCTCAAACCCCATGTCTTGTCCATTGCCTCATTCCAAGTACTTACTAGGCTTAAAAAGACAGTCAATTGAAATAAAATCATTCTAAGGTTGTTATGGGGACACCCAACCCAAGGTGATGTAGACTTAGGAGAGACTTAGAGGGAAATATCTTTCATATCTCAGTTTCTCAACCTTGGCACTAATGACAGTTTGTGTTGGATAATTCTTTAATTATTGGGGGATGGTAGAAGTGTTCTGTACATTGTAGGATATTAGCATTGGCCTGAACCTGCTAGGTGTCTATAGCATTCCCCTTACCTTCCCCAAAGTTGTGGCTACCAGAAACATTTCCAGACAATGCCAAATCTCACTAGGGGACATAATCTTCCTTGATTGAGACCACCTGTCTATCTTAAATAAATCTTGGTTTTACACTATTCTATCACATTTGGCAGAATGGTCACTATGGAAGAAGTTGATCCATGAGAAATTAATTTGACAAAAGGCAATTTCACCAAATTCCCATTTACCAAAAGATCAAGTGTCAAAAGATTAATTCACCAAATTTGCCACATTTACTCCATTCATAAGACTTCTTTTAATGACTATTCTTCCTGAATATATTGAGTAAATTTTCAATAATAATAATAGTAATAATAATAATGATAACACATTCCTAAGAAATATGTACTTATATTCTTTGAACATATTTTAAAATTGTATCTTTAAACTTGTTTTTGGTAAATCAACAAAGATGGAAACAGCAAATTTTTTTCAGTGAGTGATTTTCAGAAAATCCACATCAGGGAACCAACTTAGAGTTCTACCTTATCTGTCCCCATGGCAGCAAAACTGGTATTTGTCTTGGAAGGGACCCTAGGACCATGAAGGTACCTCAGTAGACATCTTAAGAAGGTGTGTCTCTTGAGAAGGATAAAGCAACAGGTATGCTGGTGTCACTTTGTGGCAAAGAAAACCAAAGGTTTCTCATCTTGGGTTTGTGTTCAATACATGAGTTCACAAAGCAAACATATGGATCAGAGGCATTGTTTAGTTAATATCATTGTTTCTGTGCCTACATTAAAATAGTAATTTGGCCTTTTATTTTATTTTTTTATGTTCATTTATTCTTGAGAGACAGAGTGCAAGTGGGGGAGGTGCAGAGAGAGAGGGAGACCCAGAATCCGAAGCAGGCTTTAGGCTCTTAGCTGTCAGCATACAGCCCGATGTGGGGCTTGAACTCACAAACCATGAGATCATGACCTGAGCCAAAGTCTGATGCTTAACTGACAGAGCCACCTAGGTGCTCCAATAGTAATTTGGCCTTTAACAGATAGTACCTGCCGAGAAGGAACTCTCCTTGCTTGGGCTCCTTAATTGACATAATATTTATAATTTTCCCATGTTAGTTACAAGAACAGTATATGTTTAGAACTGGGCAAGAGAAGCAGTGCTATGGTGCACCTACTGCGTTCCAGTTAGTTTATGGAGGTTTTATTTGGGAAGTTTATGGGGACAGGGGACATATAGTTGAAAAGATGCAGGGAAGTAAAAGAGAAATGTGTGTATATGTATATGTGTGTATGTATTTAAATGTTTATTTTTGAGAGAGAGAGAGAGAGAGAATGAGTGGGGAGGGACAGAGAAAGAGGGAAACGGAGAATCCCAAGCAATATCCATGACATCAGGGCAGAACCCAATGAAGGGCTTGAACTCATGAGTTGTGAGACCATGACCTGAGGCAAAACCAAGACTTGGACATTTAACTGACTGAGCTACCCCAGTACCGCAGAAAAGAGAAATATTTAAAAACCCTTCTTGTCCTGAAGTACCCCTAAAGCTCCACCATTAGATTGACTCCCTTGGGTAAGCAGTGAGATTGAGAGGCACAGATCAAGGAAACTATGCTCTCTGAAGAGGCAGAATTATTTAGAAGGCAGGAGGGTTCCGGGAATGCCATTAAAATTTAAGTATCCTTTAAATTCAAGTAAGGCTTAAGGTGTTCCTTTTACCCAGCTACCATCTTAGAGAAAACTTTCAGAGGGGTGACAGAATACATAAGATATGGAGTGTAGTTGAATGGAGGCTGATAGGAAACTCTAGGAGCATAGGCCCAGCCCCCAAAATCTCTCATTGGAAGTGAAAGCCCTCAGCCAGCCTGCAAGCATGGTGGTGGTGGGAAGGGAAAGCACATTTCAAAACAAAGTATTATGTATAGGTTTGGGTCAAATCCTTCCTTATGATGTTTATTTTTATTTTTTAAACTAGGGTTAGTCTGGTTGGCAAAACTTAGAGAAGATGTTTTTGGGTGTTTGCTGATCCATTATTCAACAATATGTTACAAGTTTAGAACTGCCATAGGAAATACGCTGTTGGCCTTCCATCCATATCAAACAAAACCAATACGGTACTTTTTCCTGATTAGCTCAGACTCGGCTTTAGAATCCTACTCATCACAGTAATTTAAGCAGCCGTTAGCAAAAAATTAGAGTTGGCACATGAGTTAAAGCTCACTCATCATCTCAAATGCTTACAGATCAAGATGCATACCTAATTACCTAATTATTACTGTAGTATTATTACTAAGTTATCCTTTAAGAAATCTCTATTTTATGGTACCCACAAAATTTCTGTCAAAACCAGATCCTTGTCTTTATAGTGCCCCGTTTTGGCATGTACTTTGGAGTATACTTGGCTGGAGATGAAATGGCTTAGAAGAGTTTCCCTGGTATAGCACATTGTCTCATTCTTTCGCAATACTTTGAAAATCTCAAATCTTTTATTTGAAGGCAGAGAACTTTAAGCACTCAATAAATACTTGTTCATTTGACTTGTTCCAAATTCTCACATCATCACCAATGATAAATTGTATTCAGATAGGACGGTTCCGTATAACTTGATCCTTATTTTAATGAGAGAGTCTACTGTTTTGCCGTTAGAGGAGGTCAGGAAGCCCACCTCCCATGCAAAGAGGTAGAGTTGAATGCCACATGACTATTCTTATGCAGCTTGGAGTTGCTCTACCCTGCTACATGGCTTCATTTATGTTTGGCTTCCAAAGGCCACGTTTTTAGGAACTTGGAAAAATCACCTTTATCCGCTTCAAAGATGTTGCAATCTTTCAGAATAAAATGTATAACTTTAGCCAAAATAGGCCGCTGCCTTCCTCATTGTTATATTCCATGTTTCCCCAATTGCCTTAGAAATTTTTCCTTACACCTATCAACCATATTTGACTAATTTTGTAATCTTTTTGAAAGAAGGTCAATACTTTGTATATTTTAATGCATATTCATTATATACATACATATGTGAAATAGTTAACATTATAATTTCTGTGAGATATGTTAGTGGTGTTCGCAGCGGGCTCAGATCTGCTGCTGCATCACCATCTGTCTATTTATTTGTTTATTCAAGCAACAAATATTGAACCTCTTCTAAGAGCCAGGAACTATGACAGGAGCAATAGGAAAGATGATACTGGGAAATTGTGGCATTTTCCTTTGCTGGTAGATGCAGAAGCAATGTCTGCACTCTTTCATTAGAATAACAACGGTCTAGTGCTAATTTAGGGACCTTCACATTAGTTTTGTGTCTTCTGTACATAAAAAAAGAAAAACACACACCATTAGGGTAGCTTTAAATTCCATTATCTAGGTCATGTTACTGGTCTGTATTAGCACGAAGCTCATTGTCATGTAAAATCTTTTTATATTCTCATGGGAGCTGCTAAGTCACATTCCTTCTTTCCTTAACCTATACAATTCATTTTCTTCTTATTCTCTGTACAGTTTCCTTCATTCTCATAAAACTTCACGTCAGTATCAGCCATATTTTTAAGCCCAGAGAGAATGTTTCGAATTAGTGTACTACTGATGTAGCTCTCCAAAATATTGGTTTCTAAAGATATAAGTATGCTTTTGCCATCAAACAAATCACTGATAAACACATGGACTAGGACAAGGCCAAACACAAACCTTGAAGCACAGTATCTCTCCAGTCAGGCACAAATTCCCCTCGCTCTGCCAAAACCTAGCTTACATTTCTTCACCTTAACCATAAGCTTATTTTGAAAGAGCTTGTCAAATGTCTCAATATATTCTCTCTTATCTACACATTTTGTTCCTCCTAATTGTAAATGAAATTACTTTAGGATACCTTCTACTTAGACCTGAGAATAGGCTATTTCCAGTTCTTAAGATAGAGCAAAATGTGGAAAGCATCTCTCTAAGAAAGATAAATTAGTTAGTGCAACTGAGGCTGGGTTGGAGACAGAAAGACAGGAAAAAGGAACACAAGAGAGGAAGCCACTGACACAATCAAAACAACCGGTAATGAAAGCCCCAGCTAAGGTATGCGAAGTAAACACGGAATGGATGGGAGAAATACTATGCATATTGGAAGGAAACAGTAGAGCTTCTTGGCTTTGAAGGAGACTCAAGGGTGACTCTGAAGCCCCAAAATGAAGAACTTTGGAGGGGCATCTAATATTCTAGTGTGTAGCATTTGGTATAGAACAGGAGACGTTAATTATCAATGTCAGTTTCACTTGAAGTAACAAATATAAAGTCACAGGCTACTTCCATTCATGACACATCACTTCACAACATTCTCCTTAGTTTCCCCTTGCTCCCTTCACCCCTAGCCCCTCAGATTTCTAAAATGAGTCTATAACTCAAACTGGTAATTGAAGGTTGGGCGTGAGGTTGAGGTTAGAGGCGGAAGAATGTTGGAAATCATACAGGAGGAAAACAGAGGACTGAAACAAAGAATTGGTCAGTGAGGGAAGAGAAACAAGAGTCCACAGATGAATATGAGCCCTCAAATACCTCACTGTCTAAAAAGGCACATGGATATCAATCAAATAATAGCATAGTGATCTAACTAGTACTATGAAGGTGTGCTGGGATCAATGCACTCAAGCTCAGGAGATTTACCAGAGTGTAAGGAAAAAGGATGTTGTCATTTAGAACATGAAACACTACTTAAAGAGGCATGGCTTGGGAGGAGAATCCTAGCAGGTAACTGCAGCAGTCAGAGGGTAGCTATCATGAGGTAGGAGAACAATGAAGTCACATACCATGCTTGCGTCTGTCCTGAACATAGGAACACACGCACAATGCCTAATTCTTGACCTTCAATGTTTTTGTTGCCTACCAATAAGCAATTAGCACACAACGGTATGTGAATCCAACCCAGGGTTAGAATGAAATGTTTCAATAAATTATGCCTCTACTCTCAAACAATAGTGTCATAAATTTGCCAAGCTGATTTTGGAAGCCAGAATAACCCACATAAATCAATTTTAACTGGGAAGGTTTAGATCTAATCTCAATTAATAATGAACTTCAAATGGGATGTTGTCTTTACTCCAGCAGTTACCCAAATAAATATAGATCATTTATATTTTGACTTATCCCCATGGCTCTCACTGTTAGGACACTGGAATTATTGTCAATGGCAAAACAAAAAAGGAGAAAGAGAAGAAGGGGACTGGGAAAATGAATTTAAGTCCAACTTTTTCTTACTAAACACTTCCCTTCTGTTCAATTCTATTATTATTTTCAGAGAGCTATTAAATGTCATGTTTGGAGTAAATGTCATTAAACATCCAGAGGCAAATTAGAAAAATAACATCTGAATTTAATAATAAAATATCTCCTTAGAACTATACAAGCTGGTGAAAAGAGACTTCTCTGTACCTCATCATCCTCTCACATGTTCCCAACTCACACTCTACCACCAACCTTTCCTCACAAGGACATCCAGTGACAATGTGATTAACCAATGAAAGACAACTGTCTCACTGGCTTAGACTGTTTTGAGCTGCTTTAGTTATGAAGAAAGAACACTTTATTTTTCCCAAAAATGTTCTCCTTAGGATACCATGTAAACCATCCCTCAAGTTGGTGATTGGAGAAATTGCACATGATATTTAGCAGTTGCATTCTTTCTAAATGTCAGCAACATGCTGGCCAACACTCAGATTGTAGAATGGGAGTATTCTAACTTTAGAGACTTTTTAAAGGGAAAATTTTGTTCCAAACCCACATCAACCTATGGTGAGAAATGTTTTTAGGCTATTTTCAAGAGAGGTCACTACATTATTGATGGTCCTTTAGAAATACCGATCCGATTGTGCTTCGCATTGTCATTGGTTTAGAAATACCTAAGACATTTGTTTTCTAGCTTGATCTACAAATTTATTTTAATAATGATTCTACCTAATTGTTTTAGTTTCTTCTTCAGATGAAGGATTATCATAAGCCTTTGGAGTAGGGGGAAAGAGACGGATATTTATTTAATACTACGTTTTTTTTTCCCTAGTAACTTAAAAAATGACTTCTATCTTAATATATTCATTTCACTTTTTTGATAATAATGTAACTTATTGAGCAACTACTATGTGATGATTCTGTGCTGAGAATATTCCACATATTGTCTCTAACCCTCTCAACACCCCTGCATTCCAGGTATCATTAATTCTCTTTTACAGATGAAGGAGTTGAAAAATGGCAGACATAATATTTGAGTTGATCTAGTGAATCCAAGATTCATGCTTTAATTAGATCAAAATGGCATCTTCTATGCAAGAAATGATGACTTCATGTACATACAGTTTTCTGTTCACACTCTCCCATCATAACATCACCCATTAGACTATGGTAAATGTAGTTTACTGCAGTAAATGTCATTAAAAATCTAGAGGCAAATTAGAAAAATAATATCTGCATGTTTTTGTTTTGTTTTAACATTTATTTATTTATTTATTTTGAGAGACAGAGAGAGCGAGTGGGGGAGGGGCAGAGAAAGAGGGGGAGAGAGAGAATCCCAAGCAGGTTCTGTGCTTTCAGCCCAGAGCTGTATGCAGGGCTCAATCTCACCAAGTTTGAGATCATGCTCTGAGCAGAAATCAAGAGTCAGATGCTGAACCGACGGAGCCCCCCTGCTCCAGGTGCCCCAATATCTGTGCTTAATAAGAAAATTTTTGTTAGAACAGTATAAATTGGTGGAAAGAAAATCTCTGTACCCCTACATTTTCCCACAGACATCTCATGATAAAGCACATATCCAGTGAAAGACAACTATCTCACTGGCTCCATAAGTGAGAGGGCATGTACAAAGTTTGAAAGGTCCTCCCCACCCACCCACACCAGTAGTCACTCATGTAGCTGAGAATCTAGATATCTTCACAGCATCATGATTCTCTAATTAATCATGGGTCCATATAAAAAGGGTCACCTGAAAGACATGTATGTACCTCCATAAAATTACTACCCCGAACATGGTGCACTGTAATTTAATATTTCTTAAGAATCATTTGGATGCATTCTTACAGTTCAGTTCTGGGAAAATTTGTATTTCCTAATGGAAGAAATAACAAAAGTTAAGAATATTAATAACAAAATAACTCTGAGGAAAATAGCATGAAGTGTGGGGAAGAGCTCATCAGCGATGGAGACCAATTATGTTTCTGTTTTGCCGTGTGCCTGGGTTCTCAGAAAATTGAGATTTATATTGTGCATTAAATTGCAGCACTTACCTTTAGCCTAAATTGCTGGCAAAAATGAGTTATCTTTTGATGGCTCCTATTATTTGATATTTAATCTTTTGTTCTTAGTTTAATTTTCTGTTTTATATGTCTTTGATCTTACGATGTCTCCAATAACTTTTTATGTGAAATGACTGTAAACAATACAATTAAAAATAAAACAGTTTTTATTTGTTCCGCTTAAGAATGCCTACATCTTTTTTCCTACATTGTTTGCATTAATCACACAAATCTAATCATTCATAGTTTCCTTTGACTCTTTCTTAAAGATTCTTTCTTTCCTTCCTCTTCCTCTTACCATTTCCACCTCCCTCACTCTAATCCAAACTTTCCTCATTGTTAATTTACTGAACATTCCCCAACTATTTTCCTCTCCCCAATCTCTTTTCTTTCCAGTTATTCTCCTCTCCCTCCTGCCCATAAATGGGCTTTGGTAATTACTGCATTCCAGTTGCTGTGTACTTGTAGTTTAATGATGAACAAGATATACCCCAAAGACAGACCTTAAATGAATACTATTAATCAGATGAATACTGCAACAGAAAAATGTACAGGGGCTGCTCTGATATAACACAGGGTTTCTTACACTTAGCACTATTGACATTTTGTATCGAGGTGGGGAGGGGCTGTACTGTATGCATTGTAGAACATTTAGCAGCATCCCTGGCCTCTACCCACTACATGCCAGGAGGACTCCCTAGTTGTGACAAGTGAGTGTCTCCTGGTATTGTAAAACGTCCCCTGATGGCAAAATTGCTCCCTATTTGAGAATCACTGCTCAACTGTATAGTCTATGTGGGTTGGGGGTGGCTTTGTGTGGCAATGTTTACCTGTTAATAGGCCATTTGGATTTAGAACTGAAGGACGAGTATGAATTAGTAGGAATTAAGTTGTGGAAAGAAAGGGGTACGAGGCTGTGGGGGATGGGAGAGTCTCAGTGTTCTAGGATGGAAGCCTAGTACATCAAAGACACTGAGATGAAAATGAACTTGGAAAATTCCAGGAGCTGAAAGAAGCCCAGTGTGGACTACGGATACAGAGTGTGTTGAGAGAGTGGCTACCACTAAGGTTGAGAGATGCACCCATCCAGACCGTCTGTGGAGACCATGTTCAGAACTAAGAACAGTGAGAAACACTAAATGGTTTTTAGCAGGAAAATGACAAGATATTGAATTCAACCAGGATAATGGTTGGAGTTGGGAGGAAGGGGAAGACAGCCTACAAGTGTATCTTCAGTGAATGAGGTTGGGGCTGGTCAGGTGTGTTGATGGCAATGACAAGTAGCAGGGGTCTGGCCATTGGCAATGGCATAAGAACATGTATATATGCATACTCCTCCTATCTATTTTAACAAGAGGGTCAATTCTGAAAGAATCTTGGAAGCCTTTGTAGGATAATACCACCTACCCCTCCCAACCCTTGGGGAGGGAAGGTGAGCATGATACAGAAGGAGCAGCTCTGACTGGAAAGGAGCATGGAGGAAGCAGCTTATAGGAGACAAGGAGAGAGAGAATGTTTGTTGAAGAGGTCAAGGACACAAGGCCGTTTTCATCAAACTCCTGAGGATACTGTTGTATGCAAGGAAAACAGGGGGTGGAGTCTGGGGCTAGAGGGAAAGGAGGTACAGCTATTTCTAGAAAAGACAGCCTGGCATGGTTTAGATGTCTGGGGATCCTGACCCTTTGGGCAATAAGCAGGGAAGGCTGGGAATGTGATACAAGGAAGATTAGCTCTGAGTATCCTGTGGGGCAGACAGGGAGACCTGGAGATTTTGGTATCATGAAATAAATCCTCCCAAACACCCACTTCTATAATGCTACCCTCTAATCCATTCCTCCCCAACCCTTCCAGAAACCTGGCAAACAAATAAGACCTTTCACAGCCTATCTTCCAAACCTTGGTTGCAGTTTTGCTTCAGATGAGCTTTGCTCTGCCTGGCCTGGTCTTATCATTGTGACAGTGTGCCTTGTTCTCTTCCCCTGTCCATGTCCCAAACCTGGTTTTTCCTCTCCAAACCCTACCCAGTTTAGAGGGCCTAGCTCATATCCTACCTCTTCTGTGGTACCTTCTCAGACCACTGTACCCACAAGTGTTGCCTGCTCTTCTTTTTTTAAATGAAGTTTACTTATTTATTTAGAGAGACAGAGAGAATTTCAAGCAGGCTCCCCACCACCAGCACAGAGCCTGATGTGGGGCTCAAACTCATGAACTGTGAGATCATGACCTGAACCGAAATCAAGAACCAGATTGTTCAATCAACTGAGCCACCCAGGTGTTCCTGTTGCCTGCTCTTTTTTTTTTTTTTTTTTGTCTGCTCATCTTAATTGGCATTTAATTAAAAAGTGCTTTGGGGCTTCTTCTGTGCTGCTTTCTTATATATTAATTTTTCATGGCTGTGAATTTGTGTTTTCTAAAGCTGAATTGCAAATTTCTTGTCATACAGGATGAGGCTCTATGTCTCTTAATATACTCCTAAAGGCCTAATATAGGACTTGACACATAAAAGTCACTCAACTGTTATTTGATTAACACATTGGTTAAGATACATATCACTTTCCTGAGAGAGATGCAGGGGAGCATTGGAGTTCCTGCCATGTGGCAGGTACACTCAAGGTGTGAATATGCCTGGGCATTTATTTTTTTCTCCTTTGCACAAAGGCTCTGGGAAGGACTCTGGCATGCTACTATGCTCATTTAAGGAAAACCCACTGTCTTTTGTCAGACAACTCTGGGACAGACCCAGAATAGCAACTTCAAGTCTTCAGCTTTAGCAACAAGGAGGTGAGAGCAGTTCTGGGCCTGGATGGAGGGGTCAGGAATGCAGGGAAGGACTGGATTGAGTCAGATCACCCGCGGGGGACTACAAGGACATTGGAGCTGGGGGAAGAACAGGAGGTTGAGGGATGTCAAAAGGAGGTGACAATTATCCAACAGTTTGCCTCCAGTTTGTGTTCTGAAGTTTAAATTGTGAACTGATGCAGGGAACATTTGAGAGAGAGTGAGCAATGAACAGACTTTTACTTCTATGGTCATATTGGAAATACATATTCTTCCCCAGTTTGCATTTTCAGACCCTTAGCTGAAACAATAGGCATGAGGAAAGGACAGTTTGGTGTCGGCAAAGAAAGAAAAGAGTGGTGATGTGCTCACGTTTGACCAATTTGAGCACTTTCAAACAAAAATGTGGCTTTTACTCTGTTTTGTACAGTGACATCTTTGCCAACTCGCCTCCCCATAAGTACAGATGATGGTAGATCCGTTTTTTCCAACCTGTCACTGTTTGGCTGCTCTTTGGTAATCGGCAGATTTTTCTGTCTCCCTCTGGTTGGGGGTGGGGGCAGTAGAGCTCTAAACCAGGCACAGGCAACACTCTAACAAAGGCCTGACTGATGCCAAGCATGATGGGAGGGTTACTGCATTGTCTTTCCACATTACCTTTTTATTATTCCAGCTCAGGTTTATTTTCACCATTAATAATAACACTGATGTGTGGTGAGTCCTTCAGCAAGCCTGAAACTGAAAACTCACTTGTTTTATAGAGTGGGGGTTAGTTTTCCAGGTCTCCCTGCCTCGCTTGTGTCGATTTCACTTAGATTTGGGTCTAAATCAAGGGCCTGTTGAGAAATTCCTACTCAATTGGAATAGGTTACCATGTGTATTAACCATATCTTTTATTTTCAGATGCTTTGACATCTTGGGGCCTTGCTGACCCTGAAGGAGGACTGCTTCTCCTGGGATTAGCTAATTCCTGGAGATTGCAAAACTTCCAGCATATCTTCCATATGCAAAGCAACCGATCCAGAGACCATACCACCTCCTTCTTAGGGCCATTCTCATACTCATACTCTAGGCCACTGTCTTTCTGCCCTAGTTACCCTAGGACCAGGGACCAGACAAGCAGGGACCACCCCCTCTCCCCAGAGCCTGCTGAAATTACTTAAACTAGCCATTCCTAAGTTGTTTAAACTTTGTTCCTTTTTGCAGAAAACCACAAAAAGGCTCTAGTCTGTGTTTCCCCCTCACTCCTCTGCCTCCTGACCAACCCCGATACTTCCCTGTGTGACCCCTCATATGATGTAGCATGCCCCTTTCACTTGGGATGTGGGTAACAACTATCTTTTCAAAGATAATCATTGCCTAAATCTGTTGTTGGCCTCACCATACCTAGATAATAATAAAACCTGCTTTTTCAAACATGCATTTACAAATACTGAACCAACTTGCATCATAACCTTATAAATGACATGGCCTTCAGTATCAGCTGACTCCATTTTTGTGGGTCATATTAATCTTTCCTGAGCCACAAATATTAATATTCCCCAATCTTCACTGTGTAAGCTAGTCACAGAGAATCTGGATGAATGTTTTATTATAATCCACATCAAGTTTATGTCACTATATAGATCACTTTAACATTACATTCTCTATAACTAGATTATGAGGTATTTGAAGGCGGGGGAAATGGTGATACTGTTATTGTTTTTTTGTTTGTTTTTACTAAAGGAGCATGATATTTTTTTGGCATTTCTGGCAGCATGGTGAAGTGAAACGAGTATATACTTTTGGCCAAATAGTGCTTAACCTCCACCTGAAAAGTTTCTTTTCAATTCAGTGTCAGTTTTGGAAGGGATAAAGCTGAAGTGGTAAGAGAGAATAGAGACAATTATTTAGTCAATGAGAGAAACCGGTTTAGTCATGTGGCCACTTAGATAACCTATAAAACCTTACGCTACCCTTTTATTAGTCACAGGGTAGGAACCTTGTAAGTCATGGAGATAAACTTCTTGTTAAATGTCTTCCTTTTGTGTTTTGTATGTAGAACGTGTACATTCTAGTCTTCCCTATCTGTCTAAAATAGAGCTCATATTACAGTTTAATCCCTACTCTTGTAATGGGAACTCATAACAGCCCCAAGTATACTCCAATTATTTCCTCACCAAATCAGTAGATCAGCCACAGTTAACAATGGCATATTGTTATTCTCTCTCACTAGAACCATGTCTGTTGCCGACAAAGGTCCCTAGAGAGGCTTCATGGCTCGCTCTGCTGAAAATACATAGGATCAGCACTCCTATAGGGATGCCAAAGGTGCTATTCCTAGCTATGGGGTATTCCCCTGGGTACTGGCCCAGAAGTGCCAGACTTAGGTTTCACTGGGAGACAGGAAGAATCATTTCCACTCTGCTTCACTGCTACCTTTCATGACGTTTCCTGTGGATAGTTTGACTTTTGGGTTCATTACTCTAATCGTGGTCGTTCATACCCAGCTCAAGGAGTCAGAGGGTGATAGATCTAGCAGGCCACCTACTCATTCCTTCTCTCTTCTCAGCTCTTACCTGCCTCTCTTTCCACCCAGCAATATAATTTACTCAAGATGCAGCATGTGCACCAAAAAGTTTTTAAAATACCGGAGTCCATACATTTCAACTTCACTGTGGATGCTTTGCTTTACCTCTATCTGTAAGAGACCCCTTAAGATGGTTTTCCAGGGCAAAGGAAGATCCACACCAAAGGTGAGTTCAAGTCCCCACCATTTGCAGTAAGAGAAAAACTCAATGCTTTGAAATTATAGTTTTTCATTCTATTCTCTCCATCAGATTCTTGGAGATCTTAGGGCTGATTTAAAATTCAAAGCCAAGAACTTCTTTCTCTTCATTTGTCTTTGCAATAAGGCAGTTTCTACTAATCTAGGGGTTTGCAATGCTGGATGCATATTAGAATCACCTTGTGGCAGGGGGTGGCTGTTAAAATATATTGGTAACTGGAGTCCACCCAAGATGATTACATTAAGATCTGTGAGGGCAGGGTTCAGAAACTGATAGTTTTTTAAAGTTGCCCAGATGATGACACTATACATTGGGATTAAGAACCACTGTTGTAAGCACATGACTTAGGGACAGGGAACTCCAATTTGAGAAACTGACTAGATAGATTACATCTATTCTTCCTCCCATGTGAGACTTCAGGAATCACTATCCTTTTCCTTGTTTGACAAGTAAAGGGCAACTCAATCTAATTATCGCTAATTGCTATCCCCTGTGACATGAGCTGATTCTTGAAAGGTTTGAAGTTGTTGGATCAGCACTCTGATTAGTTTCTTGTGGGCACTTTGCTGCCATTAGGAGACATTGTCTCCAGGTGGGCTTCCACTCTAGTTGTTGGTTTCCCACAGGTGGGGTTAATAAAGGAATCAATACATTTATCTTCTTCTGGATTCTCCTGAAAATAATACTTTCCTTCAACTGGGAAAATGTATATACACAAAAATAAATTATATACACTTTCAGAGCAGGGTTAAATAAGTTTAAAACAAAAACCTAGATAGCCTGATTTTATATTCACCAACTCTGAATTATTGTTAAACATTGCTTAACATAGTTATGGCTTACTTATCCTTGAGCAGAATTAACTCAATCTGAGTATCAAAGTGGATTTATGTACCAACATCACTTGCTTTTTTAATTTGACAGCTCCAGTAGGAGTCAAAATTTCTGAAGTCTTTTATTCAGGCTGGAATTCTCTTAACAACCATTTAATACTTTCATAGAAAAGGTATCTGTTTGGGGTTTCAGCATCTTAGCACTCTATTCCTATCTGATTTCAGTTGAAGGAAGCAGAAAACCACAGAGAAAAGTTATAGAGATTTGACCTTGGTAAAGCTACTCATTGTTTCCTCTCTCATGGAAAACTGTCTGAGTATCTCTTCCAGTTCTTGCTCCATCTGGTATTTACCATGCATTTATGTGCCTTGGCACTATTTTCAATCAGAAAAAACCTAGAGGCATAAATTGTTTGCTTAAAGCTTTAATTACTAAAGTCTCAGTTTACCAGGACAAGATAATTAAAAAGAACATGTGTTATAAGTAGTAAAAAATATATTTAAACAACAACATTGTTTTTCCATGGCACAGCAGAAATGTGACTCTTATTTTAAAAATTACACTGAAAACATAGTGAAACTTTCTTAATGTTTTCATACATAAAAAATATTTTCCAAGAATATCAGTTTCTTTTTTTCCATTCTTTGGACCTTACTTGAAATATAATGCTTCCATTGATATGATCTAGAAATTAATTAGATGTTTATAAAAGTTAATTTAATTGACAAAGAACATGTCAAGAATTTTCCATGTTATTGTATTATTAAGGATTGGTAAGTGTCCACATTGGTAATGGAATAACATTCAGTACATGCAGAAGAAAAGTATGTCTTTCAAGAAGGTGTATAAAGGCACCACTAAAATTACACATGTAATGAAGATAAATATGAGTCTTGAAATAAGGAATTAATGTTACCCATTATCTCCCTTAGTTTTCCACTGGGGATTTGTATAGAGTCTTTCATATAATGAACAAAAGGATGGTGTTTTATTTTGTGAATTCATGGCCTAACTCATTAGAATACAATGATCATTTATGTATTAGAAACGTGGAAGTGAGACAAAGACTGTGACTGCATAGTGTACACAATATACCACTCGTCTTTGCTGCATCTGTAGCAAAGTCCATCTGCACTATTCAGTTTCCTCAGCTATTGCTTTCTGTAAAAAAAGATCAGGTAAGTCACACACTCAATATAATTGAGCACAAAATTACTGTCATTAATATTATTTTAAGTGAGTGAATTGTCATAAGAATTTGTGAACGATTCCAGGGTATAAATCACCTTGAGTTTGCACCAAGAGCAACCTCTTGTCTTTCTACCAAGTCTCTACCAGTCATCTCCAGTCATCTCTACAACCTCATCCCGTGTGACCATCCTATTTTTCAGTCAAACATCCACACATACATCTAAGAATTGTTTTTGAAGGCATACTATATGTAAAGCTATGTGCTATATGGAGACAAAGATGAGTGCGACACAGTTCCTCAACACAGCAAATTCTTTTTTACTTTTAACTGCAATCTAAGGCAAAGTATGTCAAATAACCATAAGAAACGTTGAAGTAAAGCTCATAGTGGTTTGAAGGAGAAATACCCGGCTTGGTAACTAAGGCAAACCTAATAGAAGTAATATTTCATCTGCTCCTGCATTAAACAAATACAGGCAATGAGAATAGCATAAGATTCAAGTGGCAGTGGTAGTGGTGGGAAGGGGAGAATGATAGATTTTCAACAAACAGGGGGAATATTTCCAAAGAAAACAAATGGTGCAAAGGAGTGCTCTTGAAGGAATATTCATTGAAATGATGCATACTTTTCTATAAATCAGGAATTAAAGTACAAAAATTTTTTAAATTCAATTTATTAAAACTAAAAAAAAACCTCCAACATTTCAGCCATTTCTTCCAGTCCCTCATTCCCCACTTCTGGGAATCACCAATCTGTTCTCCATATTTGTGAGCTTGGATTTGTGGACTGATTGATTCCACACGTAAGAGAGATCATATGGTATTTGTCTTCTTTTGTCTGATTTATTTCACTTAGCATAATTCCCTCAAGATCCATCCATGTTGTGGTAAATGGTAAGATTTTGTTATTTTTTATGGCTGAATAATATTCTGTTATATATATACTGCAATTTCTTTATCCATTCATCCATCAATGAACACTTAGGTTGTTTCCGTATCTTGGTTACTCTAAATAATTTTGCAGTGAACATGGTGGTGCACATATTCTTGTCAATTACTGTTTTCATTTTCTTTGGATAAATATACAGAGGTGGAATTGCAGTATCATATGATGGTTATATTTTTAATTTCTTGAGGAACCTCCCTCCATACTGTTTTCCGTGGTAGCTATAACACCTCACATCCCACCAACAGTGAAGGAGGAGTCCCTTTTCTCCATACCCTTGTCAATACTTATTTTTTATATTTTTGATAATAGCCATTCTGACAGGTGTGAGGTGATATCTCGTTGTGGGTTTTTGATGTGCGTTTCCCTGATGATCACTGATGTTAAGTATCTTTTCATGTATCTGGTGTCCATCTGTATGTCTTATTTGGAAAAATGTCTATTCAGGTATGCTGCCCACTTTTTAATAAGATTGTTTTTGTTTTTGTTTTTGCTACTGAGTTGTATGAGTTACTTATGATTTTGGATATTAACCCTTTATCAAATATATGCTTTGCAAATATTTTTCCCTTTCAGTAGGTTGCCATTTTAATTTGTTGATGGCTTCCTCTGCTGTACAGAAACTTTTTAGTTTGATGTAGTCCCATTTATTTTTGTTTTTGGTGCCTTCGGTTTTTGGAGTTAGAGTCAAAAAAACCCACCACCAAGACCAATATCAATGAGCTTACCACTTATGTTTTCTTCTATGAATTTTATGGCTTCAGGTATTATATTTGAGTCTTTAATCCATTTTGAGTTTATTTTTGTGTGAGAAAGCAGTCTAGTTTCATTGTTTTGCATGTAGCCATCCAATTTTTCCAATGCCACTTATTGAGAAGACCGTTCTTTCCCCATCATATATTCTTGACTCTTTTGTCATAAATTAATTGACCACGTATGTATGAGTTTATTTCTGGGCTTTCTATTCTGTTTCATTGATGTTTGTTATCTGTTTTTATGCCAGTACCATACTTTTCTACTTACTAAAATACATTTAAACTTAGGTTTGAATCAGGGGAAAGAATATTCCAAGTAGTGATAACAAAAGGCCCTAAGATAGGTACAAGCTTAATATGTTTGAGGTATGGTAAAAACATGACCATAGCTGAAGCAGTTGTGAAGGGGACAATGGTAGAGGATGATGTTGGAAAGGAAGTTGGGGACTTGCTCTTATAGGACTTGTAGGCCACGTAAGGGTTTAAGCTTTATTTTAATTACAGTGACAAATCATTAGAGAAGTTTAAGTAGGGATGTACATGGTTAGGTGTATATTTTAAGAAAACATGGTGGTGTCAGAGGACTAAGAGTAGAAGCCAGAAATTCAGTGTGGAGTTTCTTGAAATAGTCCATGTGAATTATGATGGTGACTTGGCCTAAGGTGGTGATTGTTGAGATGGAGCAAGAAAAGTCATTATCAGTTTTGAATACAGAGTGAATACAATGTGTTGGAGTAGCCAGGGCAGTCAGAACATCACAGGAATTAAAAATAACGCCTCGACTTTTTTTTTTTTTTTTTTTTACTTGACAAAATGTGGGCAAGGTTGGGTGGGCAGGGATGCCATTTTCTGGGGTCGTAAAGAGGTGGGAAGGATTAAACAGGATGCCAATTTGACATTCAAAAGAGACGTCAATTAAGCAATTCATTACACAAGTCATGAGTCTCAAGGAGAGATCAGAGCTGGAGATACAGATTTAGGAGTTTTAGGCATACATGGGGGGATTAAAGCCATGAGACTGGATAAGATCACCTTGGGAGAAAGTATGACTAGAGAATGGTACAGGTACATCCCTAGAAAGTCTAATGAATTATCAGAGAAGGAGGAACCAACAAAGAATAAAGAGAAGGAAAGACACTGCTCTAATCATCAATTATCATATTAAACTGCAATGTTACAATGTTCTCAGAAGCTATTGTAATACGAAAAGGAATTTTCATCCTTTTGTGTCTCTGCCAACTGACTTCCGACTGCTATACTTTTTTTTTATTGCTACTCCTCGTCCAAGATGTGAGTTCTTAATTTGCTGTGTTTAATATGCAGTGTACCAACAGATTAGTTATCTCTTCTTGTTGAAGAAGCGTGACAAGCCTAACTAGACAAAAATGCCCACTCTCACCACTTCTATTCAACATTTTATGGTGGATTCTAGTGTAGTAAGACAAGGAAACAAATAAAAGAATTGGGTAAAAGGGGGGGCACCTGGGTGGCTCAGTCGGTTAAGCATCTGACTTTTGATTTTGGCTGTCATGGTCTCACAGTTTGTGGGTTTGAGCCCTGCATTGAGCTCTGCACTTACCATGCAGAGACTGCTTGGGATTCTCTCTGTCCCTCACTTTCTGCCCCTCCCATGCTCACACACACATATGTGCACACTCTCTCTCAAAAAAATAAAGAAAACATTTTTTTTAAAAGAATTGGGTAAAAAAAGTATAAGAATTGGAAGGGAAGAAACAAAACTATTATTATTTTCAAATTATGTGATTGGCTAACTAGAATACAGCACATAATCAACAAATTGTTAGAATAGGAGAGTTTAACAGAGTAATCTGACATAAAGAAAAATACAAAATGAAGTACACATCTATGCAGCAGTACAAACCGAAAATATTTTTTAAAAATAGAAATCATTTATAATAGCAACAAAAAAGATATTTAGTAATAAATCTAACAAAAGGTTTGCAAGACTTATATAGAAAACAGGTCAAAACTTCAAAATAAAGATGTGAATTTTTCCCCAATTATTCTATAGACCCCATGCAATTCTATTAAAAAACTCAACTGGGTGTTTTGAGGAACTTTATTAGCTGGTTCTAAAATATATAAGGAAGAGTGGATGCCAAAGATAGCTAAGTCATTCAAGAAGTAGAATAAGGTGGAGAGATTTATTTTACTAGATATTAAAAAATATTTATTATATACCTATTAGAATGAAAATAGTGAAATATTGGGGCACGGATAGACATAACGACTTGAACAGACCAGAGAACCCAGAAACAGATCTAGCACATATGAAAAATTGATATAGGATAGAGGGGACATGATATATCTTTGGAATAATTATGAAGTATTACATATGGAAAAAATGAAATCAGATTCTTACCTCACACAAAGCACACAATTCTGTTTGAGAGGGGTTAAAAGAGTTGAATGTGAAATGCAAAAATTTTGAACTGTTTAGAGGAAATACAACAGAATATTTTATATTGGTATAGGGAAGGATTTCTCAAATGTGACACAAAACCACTAGTCATTAAAAAAATTAACCTAGGGAATGTTAAAATTAAGAAATTCTGTGCATCAGAAGGCCTCATAAATACAGCAAAAACTATGGGCCACAAACTTGGAAAATATGTTTGCAACGTATAAAGTGGATAAAAATATTAATATCCAGAATTAGGGTGGTGGTAAAATTTCGAGGCAGACAATCACATTTTATTCTGAGTTAATGGCAGCTCTGCATTTGAGAATGTGCTTTTTGGAAATGTGCAACATGGCAACATGTTCTAAAATATATAAAGAACTCATAAATAATAAAACAAACAACTAAATAGAAAAAGTTAAAAGACACAGATACTTCATGAAAGAGCAAATGCAAATGGCTTATCCGTGTCATAATAATATGCTAATCTTCAGTAGTAATAAGAAGAATATAAATTAATATTAATAAATATATTAATAAATATTAATAAAATAATGTGGGGCCCTCCTGTTAAAAATTTTAAATAAAATATGTGAGTTCTACATAACTGAATAAAAGTGCTGTATTTTATAGGACGATATGAAGAATCTCTTGAGTAAATAGGATTCTATAAATGTATGTGTTTAACAAATAATTATTTTTAAAAATATCTTTGAATTCCATTTTAAAGCAAAAGATATAATGCATATATCCCTCTCTTGATGAAAATGGATATTTTCCTAAAATTCTCCTGTGCAATCTCATATAAGCAAACAATCCATTTTCTTCTTCTGTCAATGGTGTCTTGGTAATGCATGAGATACAGCTTCAGGGTAGAAATGCTCTTCTGAACTTTCCAAACCTCTCCAAAAGGTGACTGAGTAGCAGCCTGTCAAATTAAAGAAAGGTATTCTCATTCAAGAGGAATTTCAGTTTCATTTAAAAAGGGGGGTCCTTCCTAAACAGTCTTGTGGTCTGAGCTTTTTGCTTGTGGTACGTGCTGCTGTTAAAAGCGGCTCAATTTTATTACATGTAAAAAACAATCTTCCAAGGAAAATAATAAATACATTTCTAATTTTGTCCTTGTGGGATTATTCCATTGGAAAAAATTATGTGACGCCTTGGGCCAGGTATCCAAAAACAGTTGGAAGTCAAGAGCACTGGAGAGGGCACTCAGCCTGAATGTTTTGTCTGCAGAATGTGAACTTTTAAAATTTTATTCCTTCTAAGTTTTGCTCGAGACATCTTTGTTTTCTCCAGCCTTTCCTTGCAGACATTTATTTTTAAAATTTGGTTAAGGATTATTTTCATGGGCCTGCTCAATAGAGTCTTGAGTAATAAAGAAAAATGGTTTTTACTTTTACTTATCTAGATATTTGCTCAATATTCCACTACAGTTGTTCTTAATCTTTATGGAGCTATAGATTTGAAAATATTATAAAAGCCTAAAAATTTTTTATAGGCACATGTAGTTGAAGGGGACTGTAGTCTCCCAGATTAAGCACCTGTGTGTGTGTGTGTGTGTGTGTGTGTGTGTGTGTGTGTTTAAGACACCATCCTTTTTCCACTGAGAATTCCTGGCTTCCTTTTCAAATATTAGTTGACCATATAGGCAGGGATTTAATTTCTGTACTCTCTATAATGTTCCATTAGTTTGTGTGTCTACTTTTATGCCAATACCACACTATCTGTGTTTTTTGAAAATGTTTGTTTATTTTGAGGGAGGGAGGGAGGGAGGTAGGGAGGGAGGGAGAGAGAGAGAGAGAGAGAAAGTGAGTTGGGGAGGAACAGAGAGACAGGGAGAGGGAGAATCCCAAGAAGGCTCCACAATGTCAGTGCAGAGCCCAATGCCAGGCTCAAGCCCACAAACCTTGAGATCATGACCTGAGCCAAAATCAAGAGTAAGCCACTTAACTGACTGAGCAACTCAGTATCCCATGGTGTATGTGTGTATGTGTTTTAACTATATCTTTGTCATATAGTTTGCAAGGAAGTGAAATGCTCCAGCTTTGTTCTTATTCAAGATTGCTTTGGCTATTTAGGTTCTTTTGTGGTTCCATATAAATTTTAGGTTTCTTTTTTCTATTTCTATGAAAAGTGCTATTGGAAGTTTCACGGGAATTGCATTGAATCTATAGATGGCTTTGGGTGTCATGGACATTTTAACAACATTAATTCTTACAATTCATGAGCATGGAATGTCTTTCCATTTATTTGTCTTCTTCAATGTCTTATGGATTTCAGTGTGCAGATCTTTCATCTATTTGGTTAAATTTATTCCTAAGTATTTTATTGCTTTTGATGTTTGTAAATGGGACTGTTCTCTTAATTTCTCTTTCACACAGTTCACTATTAGTGTATAGATACACCACTGATTTTTTTTTAACGTTTATTTATTTTTTTGAGACAGAGAGAGACAGAGCATGAACAGGGGAGGGTCAGAGAGAGGGAGACACAGAATCTGAAACAGGCTCCAGGCTCTGAGCTGTCAGCACAGAGCCCAACGCGGGGCTCGAACTCACGGACCGCGAGATCATGACCTGAGCCGAAGTCGGCCGCTTAACCGACTGAGCCACCCAGGCGCCCCACCACTGATTTTTATACATTGGTTTTGTATCCTGCAACTTTACTAAATGTTTATATTAGTTCTAACAGTTTTATGATAGAGTTCTTAGATTTTTCTGTACGTACTATCAGACATCTGCAAATAGAGACAATTTTATTTCTTCCTTTCTGATTTGGATGTCTTTTCTGTTCATTCATTCTTTTTTCTTGTCTAATTGTTCTGGCCAAGACCACCAGTATTATGTTGAGTGAGAGGTGAGAGTGGTCATCCTTGTCTTGTTCCTGATTTTAGAGGGAAATTTTTCAGCTTTCGTGAGATGGTAGTTGTGGACTTGTAATATACGGCCTTTATTATGTTGAGGTATGTTCTATCTATGCCCACTTTGTGGACAATTGTTATCATGAAAAGATGTTGAATTCTGTCAAATGCATTTTCTATATTTATTGAGATGATTATGTGATTTTTATCCTTCATTTTGTTTGTGTTGTGTAACACAATGATTGACTTGCAGCTTTTGAACCATTCTTGCATTCCCAGAGTAAATCCATCTTGATCATGATGTACAGTCCTCTTAATGTACTGCTGAATTCGTTTTGCTAATATTTTGTTGAGAATTTTTACATCTATGTTTATCAGGAATATTGGTCTGTAATTTTCTTGTGCTGTCTTTGTCTGGTTTTGGTACTCATAAATTAGTTTAAAAGTATTCCCTCTTCTTCTATTTTTTAAAAGAGTTTGAGCAGGATTACTATTGCATCCTCTATAAATGTTTGATAGAATTCATCAGTGAAGCCATCTGGTTTTGGACTTTGTTTTTTGTTGGGGATATTTTTGATTACTGATTTAATCCCCTATTATTAACAAATAGTTTATTCAGATTTTCTATTTCTCTCTGATTCAGTCTTCGTAGGTTGTATATTTCTAAATTTATCAATTTATTCTAGGTTGCCTAATTTGTTGGTGTATAATTGTTCATAGTAGTGTTTTATGATCTTTTGTATTTGTGTGATGTCTGTTGAAATGTCACCTGATTATCTGATTTTATTTATTTGAGTCTTCTCTTTCCTTGGTGAATCTAGCCAAAGGTTTTATTTCCCCTGAGTTTTCTATTTTCATAATTATTTTAATAAATGGAGTTATAATTATCATATGACATTACAGATTTGCTTTGACTTACGATGGGGTTGCATCCTGATAAACTCATTGAAAGTTGAAAATATCCTAAATCAAAAACGCATTTAATAAATCTAACCTACCCAACATGACAGCTTAGCCTAGTTTACTTTAAACATGCTTAGAACATTTACATTAGCCCACAGCTGAGCAGAGTCATCTAACACAAAGCCTATTTTATAATAAAGTATTTAATATCTCATGTAATATACTGAATACTGAAAGTGAAAAACAAAATGGTTGTACGGGTATAGAATGGTTGTAAGTGTATCAGCTGTTTGCCCTCATGATTGCATGGCTGATGGGAGCTGCAGTTCACTGTCACTGCCCCAAATCATGGAATGATATTGTACTGTATTGCTAGCCTGGGAAAAGAACAGAATTCAAAATTTGTAGTACAGTATCTACGAAATGTGTATTGCTTTTGCACCATTATAAAATCAAAAAATCTTAAGAGAAATCATTCTAAGTTGAAGACTGTATATTAGTTTCAGGCGTACAACATAGTGACTCGATATTTGTGTACACTGAAATGATCACAAGTCTAGTCACTATCTGTTACCACACATAGTTACAATTTTTTTCTTCAGGTAAGATATTTTAAGGTTTACTCTCTTAACAGCTTTCAAATATGCAATGCAATATTAACTATAGTCACCATACTGTACATTACATTCTTCATGATGTATTTATTTTATAACTGTAACTTGTACTTTTTGATGAACCTTACCAACTCCTACCTCTCTTCTCTCTGGCAACAGCCAATCTACTCTATGTATCTATGAGCTTGGTTTTGATTTGTATTTTTTTTTATGTTCCACATATAAGTGAAATCATATGGTATCTGTCTTTCACTGTCTAACTTATTTCACTTAGTACAAGACCCTCAAGTAAGGTTCATTTATGTTGTTGCAAATGGCAAGATTCCATTCTTTCTTATGACTGAGTAGTAGTAGTATTTGTGTGTGTGTGTGTGTGTGTGTGCGCGCGCGCTTGCACGTTCTTCATTCATCCATTGATGGACATTTTGGTTGTTTTCATATATTGCCTGTTGTAAATAATGCTATATAATGAACATGAAAATACATATTTCTTTTCAAATTAGTGGGTTTTTTTTCAGGTAAATAGTCAGAAGTGGAATTGCTGGATCATATTGTAGTTCTAGTTATAATTTTTTGAGGAACCTCCATACCATTTTCCATAATGGCTGTACTGATTTACATTCCACCTATATTACAAACCTATAATAATATAAAAAGTATGAAATTAGCATAAAAACAGACACATAGCTAAATGGAACAGAATAGAGAACCCCAAAATAAACCCATGAAGCTATGGTCAACTAATTTGCAAAAAGTAGACAAGAAGTTACAATGGAGAAAGAACAGTGTCTTTAACAAATGGTACTGAGAAAATGACAGCCACATGCAAAAGAATGTAACTAGATTACTAACCCTACACCACGCACAAAAATTAACTCAAAATGGAGTTACTTGAATGTAAGACCTAAAACTATAAAATTCTTAGAAGAGAACATAGGTGGTAAGCTCCTTGACATAGCTATTGATGATGAAATTTTGGGTCTGACTTCTAAAGAAAAGCCAACTAAAGCAAAAATAACCAACTGGTGCTATATCAAACTAAAAGAAAATTCTTCACAGCAAAGGAAATTATGAACAAAATGAAAAGGCTACAAAGTGAATGAGAGAAGATATTTGCAAATCAGATATCTATTAAGGGATTAGTATCCAAAATATATAAAGAACTCATACAATACAATAGGAAAAAAAAAACCAGATAATCTAATTTTAAAAATTAGGGAAGGACCTGAATAGACATCTTTCCAAAGAAGACATAGGTGACAGACATATGAAAAGATGTTCAGTATCACTCATCATTAAGGAAATACAAATCAAACCCACATGTCACATTACTTCAATCTATTAGAATGAATACTATCAAAGGACAAGAAATAACAATTGTTAGTAGGATGTAGAGAAAAGTGAACCTACAAGTCTTGCTAAAGGTTCATCTATTTTTTTAAATCTTTCAAAAAACCAGCTTTTAGTTTCTATCTTTTCTATTTTCTTTTCAGTCTCTATTTCATTTGTGTCTAGTCTATTATTTATTTCCTCCTACTACATCTGGAATTAATTTTAATTAACTTATTAATTTATTAATTTATTTATTCTTTTTTTTTTGTAAGTTTATTTATTTATTTTGATAGAGAGAAAGAGGATCCCAAGCAGACTCTGAGCTATCAGCATGGAGCATGACATGGGGCTTGAACTCATGAACTATGAGATCATGACCTGAGCTGAGACCAAGAGTTGGATGCTTAAGTAACTGAGCCACCCAGGCACCCCAATTTATTTATTTATTCTTATTCTAATTTCTTGAGGTGTAAAGTTTTTTATTTGAGATCTTTCTTGTTTCTTGATGTAGGCATTTGTCACTATAAACTTCCCTCTGAGAACTCCTTTGGTTGCATCACATGTTTTGGTATATTGTGTTTCTATTTTCATTTGTCTCAATATTTTTTACTTCTCTTTTGATTTCTCCTTTGACCTATGTGTTGTTCATAACATGTTTGATCTCCACATTTGTGAATTTTCTAGTTTTCTTCTTGTAATTGCTTTCTAGTTTCATACTGTTGTGGAAAAGATGCTTGATATGATTTCATTCTTCTTACATTTATTAAGGCTGCTTTTGGGTCCTAACATATGACCTATCCTGGAGAATGTTAACATGCACATAGGAAGAATGTGCATTCTGCTGTTGAATGGAACATTCTATAAATGTCCATTAAATCCATTTGGCACTAAAAACAAACAAGGCAGCTTGGACAAGCACAGGGTTGTGAGACAATCAAGAGCATGGGCCAGACTGCTTGACCTGGTTTATCTCCTACGTGAGACCAGCCTTTCAAGCTTGAGAAAGGTGCTGGTTTTACATAATGCACATAGTGTCAAGGAAAATGAGGAAACATAGGAATGTATTGAAACAAAGGAACAAGAAAGGTACCTGGGTGGCTCAGTTGGTTGACTGTCCGACTTTGGCTCAGGTCATGATCTTACGGTGTGTGAGTTTGAGCCCCACAACAGGCTTTACACTGACAGCATGAGCCTGTTTCAGACTTTCTATCTTCCTCTCTCTCTGCCCCTCCCCAGCTCATACTCTCTCTCACAAATGAATAAACATTAAAAAACATTTTAGATAAGATAAGACAAGATAAGATAAGATGAGATCTTTAAAAAGGGGGTATTTGTCAAATTGTTTTGGCCAAGGAGCCCATAAGTGCTGTAGCAGGTAAAGACTGTGGGTTGGCGGTTGAATTCTATCAAGGGAATTCATCTTTAGGGAAGTGACATTCACCTCTTCTGCTCATATTCTTACTTTCTAAGGATGCTTCCAGGTACCTCAAAGAAGAGGGGAACTGATAAAGAACAGCAATGTATGCCACAAACTGCTATCAAATTCATTAAAACAACAGCACACATAAATGAACTTTTTGTGATGCTGGGAGCCTAAAGAATATTGTTTAACAGCAGAAAAATCATTGAAGTTAAAATGAAACAACTGAGGGGTGCCTAGATGCCTCAGTCAATTAAGCGACCTACTTCGGCTTAGGTCGTGACCTCGATGTTCCTGAGTTTGAGCCATGCTTTGGGCTCTGTGCTGACAGCTCAGTGCCTGGAGCCTGCTTTGGATTCTGTGTCTCCCTCTCTCTCTCTCTCTTTGCCCCTCCCCTGCTTGCGCTCTGTCTCTCTCTCTGTCTCTCTCTCTCTCTCTTTCAAAAATAAATAAACATTAAAAAAATAAACAACTGATAGTTTGAATTGACTTTGTTAGATGGTATGTGTTGCTTATATACAGGGTACCCCAATATACACACATTACTATGAGTTGCTTTTGGGGGGGGAACCATACAAAGAGATTAAATGCTTTATCTCTTACAGTTACTGAAAGAGATCAAATTCTTTATATCTATAGTTCTACTCAGTGCCTAATGCATACTACTGTTCCTTAGCTACTGTTAAATAGCTGAAAGCCTTAAAAAGTATTGATAGCTAAGGATTTTGAATATTTTACATTAAGAGAACTAATGATCAAAGGAGTTATTGATTTCTTTAGGTTTGTTCTATTTGATGTAACTTCTGTTACATTTACATCTTTGCATTAGAGCCATGTTTTTGCATTAATAATAAGCACCTAATATGAACCATTGCTTCTCAAGCCGAAAATAGTAGAGTACAACTGAAAGGGTCTTAGAAACTGGAATTCTAATTCTAGTTAGTAAAAGTGTAATCAAATAGTGAAATTCTTTAACTTTCTTGGTCCTTGCTTTTCATGTATAAAAATAGTAGATTTGAAATAGGTGATCTCTATGACTTTAGAATTTTTATTTCTTAATTTATATTTATCTATTTATTTAAAGTTTATTTATTAATTTTGAGAGAGAGAGAGAGAGAGAGAGAGAGAGAGAGAGAGTAAGCAAGCTTCACAAGATCACCATGGAGCCTGATGCAGGGCTTGAACTCACCAACCATGAGGTCATGGCCTGAGCCCAAATCAAGAGCCTTGACACTTAACTGACTGAGCTACCCAAGTGCCCAAACCCTAGAAATTTTAATAAAATGTTTTTTATAAAATATTGATAAAATTATAAAAAATATTTTTATAATTTTAATTCCATATCTTCTGCAGAAATGTTCTTGAAATCAATGTGATGGTTCATGTTTTATGTCATTCATTCATTTATTCATTTAACAAATATTTAATGAGCAACTTCCATTAAATGTGTGACTGCTATCACTCTACAAGGCTTTCGAGATGAAGTGAATAAATGAAATGTCAATAAGCTCATACCCAAGTATTAAGCTTTACAAGATTTTGTTTATTAAATTCCTAGTAGAATAGATGATAATTATACCCCAAGCTCCTGTTTTCTGTGAAAATATAATAGAAGTTAGCTACTGAAGAGAGTGGGAAGATTGCATTAAGGTCACTGGGTTAATTGGGAGTTTTTTCTTTCAACAACTTGAATGAAAGATCACTGGTGATGTCACATCTGAACAAAGTGAAATAGTATTATGAGTTTTTAAACTGCAGGAAGTTGCTGCAAGAAATAATGAATCCATTTCAAATAGGCAAAATTTGACATAATTCATAATTAAGCTCTTGAAAAAATGTTTCAGGGATACAGGATTGAGAAATTTGTAATGGCCATGAGATGACAGTCCTCTGTCAATAATTGTTAATAAAAGAAAATGTTCACATTTCAATTTTTAAAATAGCCAATCATTTTAACTCTATAGCTGACTCTGATGTTGAAAAGAAAAACTATTCCCTGAGACAGAACTGAAAGTGTTGGGTTTGGGAGTTGTGGGCAGACATGGTCCCAGAGAAACAATTGTCAGATGCATGAGATTTTTTTTTAACTTTATTTATTGAGAGACAGAGAGCGAGAGAGAGCACATGCATGCAAGCAGAGGAGGGGCAGAGAGAGAGGGAGAGAGAGAATTCCAAGCAGGCTCCACACTCAGCTCAATGGGGATCCTGACACAGGGCTAGATCTCAGGACTATGAGATCATGACCTGAGCTGATCCTGAGTCAGTCACCTAACCAGCTGAGCCACCCAGGTGCCCTGAGATTTGTTTTTTTGAAGGAACACAGAGGGAGCTGCTGTCTTCTTGTTTCTAAGAAAACTTCACAGTGTGCACATGATGGGATTCATGTCATTACTGTTTTATGTCAAGTCTGTTTCACTTAATTTTCCATGTTAGGTAATAGGCATTTACAAAGCACTCCCTGAAAGAGGAAAGTCACCCACCTCACCCCCATATTTTCTCCCTTCTGGAGAAGATGAAGACAGTTTCTAGAGAAGGCTTGGAAGTAATTGCTTCTTTCATGCTTTTCAGTTCAAGAGTAAGGCATTTTCAGGAGTTAAAAATCAGGACACATAATGGTAGATACAGAAAAGGGCTCAATGGGCACGTGGCTCCCACACAAGAAGCAGAATTGCCCCACACCTGTGCATGGAAACCAATGTTCCTCAGTCAAGTTAGGATCAACCTTCCTTTACTTTCATGAATTCAGCTTAGGTCACTATCCCAAGTATTAAGGACTCTTGTCCATGGTACACACTGCACAGATGCTACATGGAGTCAAACAGAGAAGAAACTCCAACTCCATGCTGGATTCACTGGTTCACTCAGCAAATATTTAATGTATGTCTACTATGTACTAGACACCATATTAGGCATTGAAGTCTAATATGGCATGAGGTCATGCTGAACAGGACAGACAAACATAGAAAGATAATCTGGGGGTTGGGAAGCCACACCAAAATCCAATAAAAAGATAAGTAATTACAAATTTTTATCAGATCAATGAAGGAAATAAATAAGAGATAGAAATCAATAGCAGAGAGGAACAGAATAGCAGAGAATGATTTTCATAGAAACATTAGAGGAGCTATGTCTATAGAAATGATATTTGAGATAATGTATTAGCTGAAACTCTAGGGATGAGTAAATGATCACATGAAGACTGGGTGGAAAAAGTGAGTCAGGCAGAGGAAGGGGCATATGAAAAAGTCCAGAAGTAGGAAAGAGTTCAGTGAACTCTTGAAATAAAATGAGGCTCATATAGTTGGAGTGCTGTGGTGGGGGAAAGAGTGACAGGGAGAGGTGAGACTGCAGTGGTCGGCTGGGGTGGCCATGCAGGGTTTTGCAGTTTGTCTTGTAGGGCATTTAATTCTAAATGCAATGGGAAGGTATTGAGGGCTTTTAAACTGGAATTGAATGTAATCAAACCTCTGCTTTAATGTCCCTTGCCTATATGGGTTGAACGGGAAGGAGACAAGAATGAAGGGATACAGAACTGCTAGAAAGCAAATCAGAGATGACATCAACCTGGAGTAGGAGGCAGGAAGTGGAAATGGACAGAAGTGGATAGATATTTATTAGGTGAAAAGACTATATTGTACATATGAAAAGGGACATGGAGATTACATTATGAAGTATAAATCTAACTCCTGCCTATCAAAAGACAGTAAAAGTAATTTGTTGGTCACGTGGTCCAATCCTTTCATTTTATAAGAGTATGAAACCCAGCGATGGAAAGACTAATTAGCCTAATTAGTGACTCATTATCAAAACACCTCTTCTAATTTCCTCTTTGGTACTTTTTCCCCCCAAAGAACATTGTGAATTGTAAGAGTAATATTATGGAGTAGTCACCTATTTTTAATTGGGCACATTTTAAAATTCTAAAAATAAAGATCGTTGTAGTATCAGAAAAATCTGATGATTTTAAATATATATATATTTATGTGGAAGGAGAAGGAAGACCAGACTTAGGAATATTTATATGACTTAGGAAAGCACAGTATACCCTAAGCTTAACTTCTGAGAACCAAGAAAAGAAGCTACACATGCAGATCTTTAGTCTTTTTATTTGCAATGTAGCATCTAAATTAGCAGGATGTATTACTAGGTAGAGAGAAAGCTTAGGCAATTAGAAAGAGCTGCCTCCCTTACTGGGACTCTGCCTATCTTTGGCTACCTCCTCCTGGTAACTGAAGTAAAATCACAATAATGAACCGGTGGTAGTTGGGGATGTAGTTGAAATGGCAATGGCAGATACAGTGAGTGCTTCACAGAATATTAGAGGTTAGGCTAGATCCCTCCTGGGCTAACTGGATAAACAGAAGTGGGTTGGTAGATATTTCCCATTCTCCAAATACAACAATCTACCTCCACTGGCCGGCAACATCATCTGAAAATTTCAGAGCATACACTTTTAATGTTAGTGCTCATAATGTTTTCTTAATCTACCAATGTCTGTCTGCCCCACCCCAAGACCCTGCTCTTCTATAAGTGCCAGATTTAACTAATTTCTTCCTTTAACTCAGGATGTAAGTAGACCAGGTACAATTTTCCCTGTCATAAAAAAGTGAGATAATAAATTCAGTAAGTTGCAGGTTTCAAAATTAATATACCAAAATCCATTACATTTCTGTACACTAATAACAAGTTATGAGAAAGAATAATTAAGAAAACAGTTCTATTTACAACTACACGAAAAATAATAAAATAGCTAGGAATACATTTAACTAGAAAGGTGAAAGACCTGTACTCTGAAAACTATAAAACACTGATGAAAGAAATTGAAGATGATACAAACAAGTGGAAAGACATACTATGTTCATGGATTGGAGGGATTAATATTGTTAAAATGTCCATACTACTCAAAGAAATCTAAGATTCAGGGTAATCCTTATTAACATATCAAGAGCATTTTTCACAGAAATAGAACAAATAATCTTAATGTGTATGGAACCACAAAAGACCCTGAATAGCCAGAGCAATCCTGAGAAAGAAGAATAAAGCTGGAGGTATCAAACTCCCAGACTTCAAGCTATAGTAATAAAACAGTATGGTATATGCACAAAAAGAAACCCAAAGATCAATGGAACAAAATAAAGAGCCCAGAAATAAACCTACAGATAGATGGTCAATAAATCTATAACAAAGGAAGAAAGAATGTACAATGGGGAAAAGACAGTCTCTTCAATAAATGGTATTGGGAAAACTGGACAGCATATGCAAAAGAATGAAACTGATCACTTTCTTACACCATATACAAAATTAAAATGGCTTAAATACCTAAATGCCAGACCTGAAACCATAAAACTCTTAAAAGAAAATATAGGCAGGAAACTCTCAGACATTGGTCTTAGCACCATATTTTTGTTTTGGATTTCTCTCCTCAAGCAGAGGCAACAAAAGTAAAATAAGCAATTGGGACTATAGCAAGCTAAAAAACTTTTGCAGAGTAAAGGAAACTATCCTCAAAATGAAAAGACAACCTACTAAATGGGAGGATATATTTGTAAATGATATATTTGACAGCATTCATATTGAAAATGTATAAAGAACTCATATAACTCAACACCAAAGAAATAAACAACCTGATAGAAACACTGTAGAGAGAATCTAGAATAGACATTAACTAAAGATAAATGGATGGCCAACAGACATGTGAAAATATGCTAAACATCTCTAATCATCAGGGAAATGCAAATCAAAACTACTAAGAGATATCACCTCACATATGTCAGAATGACTATTACAAAACAAAAATAAAAACAAAACAAAATCAACAAGGGTTGGCAAGAATGTGGAGAAAAGGGAACCCTTGTGTACTGTTGGTGGGATAGTAAATTGGTCTATGTGCTATGGAAAATAGTATGGAGGTTCCTCAAAAAATTAAAACTACAAATAACATATGATCCAGCAATTCCACTTATGCATATTTATCCAGTGAAATAAAAATGCTAATTTGAAAAAAAAATGCACACCTATATATACTGCAGCATTATTTACAATGGCAAGGATATGGAAACCACCTAAATAGATGAATGAATGAAGAGGATGTACTATGTATATGCAATGGAATGCTACTCAACCATAAAAAAAGAATGAAATATTGCCATTTGTGTCAATACATATGAACCTAGAAGGCATTACACTAAGTTAAATAGTTCAGAGAAAGACAAATATTATATGATTTCAGTTGCATGCAGAATCTAAAAAAACAAATTGAAACGGAAACAGATTCATAAATACAGAGAATAGGGGCACCTGGGTGGCTCAGTCGGTTAAGCGGTCCGTGAGTTTGAGCCCCGCGTCAGGCTCTGTGCTGACAGCTCAGAGCCTGGAGCCTGTTTCAGATTCTGTGTCTCCCTCTCTCTCTGCCCCTCCCCTGTTCATGCTCTGTCTCTCTCTGTCTCAAAAATAAATCAACGTTAAAAAAAGCTTTTTTAATAAATACAGAGAATAAATTGGTGAGGGGAAGAGGGGAAGAGGGGAAGAGGTGTAGGGGAGAAATGGGTGAAGGGGATTAAAAGGTACAAACTTGCATTTATAAAATAAATAAGTCACAGGGATGTAAAGTACAGCTTGAGGAATACAATTACTTTGTATGGTGACAAATGGTAACTGGACTTATTGTGATGATCATTTTGTAATGGATATGAATGTTGAATTACTGTGTTGTATACCTGAAACTAATATAATATTGAATGTTAACTATACTTCAACAAGAGAATATACAGATTAAACAGCACTAAAAACAAACAAACAAACAAACAAGCAAATGATAGGCAAATGGCAGCTTGGTGAAATGTAAAGGAAAAAGGAAAACAAACCAAAACCAAAATTCTAAATTATTTATTATATATGATTGGGCTATATTCTTTGCTGTCAAAAGATTTCTTTGGTCAACCACCTGCTCATCATTTTCAGAGATTATAGATTCATACTTAGTTGCTCTCTACTCAACTTTGAGAAAATTAAGTGCAAATATCCTGCCATATTCATAGGGAAAAGTTGATATTTCAGTTGAAAAAACTCAAATTCCTAGGTAACTTGCATCTCAAGGTGTATTCCCCTTTTCTTCTTCTTACCTCACCCCACACCCCTCTCACTATTCCTTATGCAACAAATGAGGTGCGACAGACTAAAAAATATTTATATGAGGAGGTGCATGAAGTAGAAGAAAATATAGATGAGAAAACAATCTTATTCTATTTATTAGCATCAAGTAGGTTTATACAAATCCATCACTAGATTCCAGATAATTCTTTCAGATGTGGTGTATACTTTCTCATTAAATAAATTAGACATATTTGGTTTGTCTCAGTTTACAGTAAGTTCCAGGCAAGATCAATTGCATTTACCTAAATATTTATGAAAAAAAGGCATGGTAGTAGTCCTGTAGATTAATGACATTATAAATTAATTTCATCTCTATTTTTATATCTACTTTTATATACCCAAAAGATTCTGGTGTTCAATCTTGGGATAAAATACAAAGCTTAACCTAAAACATTTATACAAAGTGTAATAACTTAAAACTAAGCCTGAGGGAACAGCCCAATTCTTTTATAAAAGATTTCTAGAAGTGACCTAATAGCAAAGATCATAGCTAGTAGAGGTTTTAAAGGTCTAATTAAAGCAAAAACAACTGGGGGGTGCCTGGGTGGCTCAGTCATGAAGCGTCCAATTTTGGCTAAGGTCATAATCCCCCCGTTCACGGTTCAAGCCCCGCATTGGGCTCTTGTGCTGACAGCCTGGAGCCTGCTTCAGATTCTGTGTCTCCCTCTCTCTCTGCCCCTCCCAGCTCACACTCTGTCTCTCTTTCCCAAAAATAAATTAAAATGTTAAAAAAAATTAAAGTAAAAACAACTGTAGGAGTTATGTGAAAATTTGGTGTGGATTGGATTATAAAGTATTTTAATATTCTGGTTAAGAGGCAGTATACACTTGGAAAATTAGTGAAAAAAGGAGGCACTTGACTGTATTTGCAATAATTTACTTTTTGGAAAAAGAGGAAAAAGCTAACTGAAGCTCACAAGGCCAAATATTGACATCTACTTTATCTTGCTGTTGGCTATACAGTTGTCTATTTTTATTTTTTCTCTTTGTTTAAAGTATTTTGTTATTAAAATTTTTAAGGGTGGGATCGTTGCCATTATTTTTTAACTTTTAGAGATGCAAACTGAAATATGTTGGGATGAAATGACCTATCTGGGATTTTTAAAAATACTTTAGCATTGATAAGAAAATAAAAGGGTTAGGATGAATAGAATAACTATGGCCCAATCTTGTCATATGTTAAATATAGGTGATACTTTTGCACATACATACATATTTTTAAACGAAGGACAATACATTATTTTAAAGCTTTTGGGATAAGGGTACTTAGATGACCACAAAAAAAGAATGATGGATTAACTAAGGGGATTAAATAGCATACATCTTTTGCATGGATTCTGAGTTTCTAAAAGTTTCCATTACTTTGATTATATCAAACATTCAAAAAAATTCAGCTAGCTTATTTTTGATGAGCACGGTATAAGAGTAGATTAGGTTCCTGGGAAATTCTAGCTGTTTGCCTGTATAATCCCTATTGGTTGGCTGGATAGTTCTTTAACCATTCTTAAGTCATTTCCCCAACTCTGTATCACCCACCTGTTCAAATGAGAATTGTGACCATAAGGAGTACCTTAAAGCTGTGTTCTAGAGGTAAAAATGAGTAAAAACAGGAGTTAATAGGAGTTAAGCAAGGAACATTCTGAAATGTGCATCTGAAATTGACAGGATATGAGAACATGCTCAGCAGGGTGAAGTTCTGGGACTGGTGAACACTTACCACATCAACATCTATGACTAATAAACAGGTCAAATGTGTTTATCAGAGCTCATCTAAATAACCATTCTTTTTGGATTATGTGCTATTTCCTTGTTTCCTCCTGTAAACACACTTCACCTAAGAAGTCACTGTAATGCAAAGTTAGTTTAGTTCTTTGAATTTTTGTTAAGAAAATATTTGCACATAACATGAAAAGACCCTGTCATTTGGAAATTAGCACACATCTTTTATCCTGCCCCAAAGGCATGATAAATCCTTTATTGTGTTTCCTTAATTTTTCCTATGTCCTGTATATTTTGGACTTGACAGCATTGCGTTGCATCCTGTGTTGGTGTTTCTGTTTTGGTTAACCAGACTAAGTTCAGGATTCAGGACTTTTAGCGCCCATCCCAACGCATGTTAAATCAATTATGGAGGCACAGGGTAGCAGTGAAAGCATTTCTACCCAAAAGGCCCTGCTAAAGCTGTTAGATTCAATTAGGTACAAATTCTGTCTTCAGGATTAGAGTTTTATATTCCAAGCCAAGGCTCAATTACCTTTGTTCCCCTCTATACCCACACATACATTTTGCCACTGAGGCTGTATGTCCCCGCCATGCTGTCTAGCCCTGAAAAGACACAGGGATTCACAGCCCTCCTTCTGAGAAGTTGATTACATTCACCAGTTGGGTTTGGAAGAATTCTGAAGGCTTCCTTTTTTGGGGGGTGGGATGCAGGAGAGGGCATTTTTTGTTGGTTACTACAGGAGAGTTTTGGGTTTGGGGTTTTATTTGGTATTTTCATACCAGGGTTGGGTTGCTGAGCCGGAAATTGAATTAAAACTGGCACGTCTCTGTGGCTTCATTTGCTTTTCTTCCAGCCATGGGACAAGCTGGCACCAAAGTCTTGTTTTTGAAACCCTGAAATCCAAGCCTTTGACAGTCAGTGCCAGTAGTGTGAGTTGAAATTGCTTGGTTTGAATTTCCATAGAATTGTGGGGACCCAAATAGAAAAGTTGAATGAGAGTTTGTCTCAGCAGCCAGTCGAATATCTTCCTTGGGCAGACTTGGTAAGGGATTCAGGCATTGTCTTACGAGATGTTTACACGTTAAACTTGTACCAGCCCTTCCTCTACTGTATCTTGTTAAGTGGAGAAAAGAATCGATGTGTAAAGGCCACAAAGAGAAAGTGTGGGTTGTTGCGTTTTGCAGCAGTTTGTCGGTATTTTGTAGAAGGAATAGAGAAAATTGGGGCAGGGATTTGTTCAATGTGGAACATTGAGACAGCAAGGGATGAAGGAAACTTTTAGAGACAGCTTTGCTGTACATTATGAGTGCAATTCTCTTTGGAAACACTTTAAGAAACTTAAGTAAACACTTAAATTGCTTTTAAGTGCCCCCCTCCTTTATTTTAAAAGTTAGACTCCTTTAAAGTGGTGTGCTCAAGCACTTATATAGATTAAAAGTGACAGTAGTTTGGACTTGTTCTCGAGCAAGGTGCACAGTTTACCTAACATTCTAGCTTTATATTCAGTAAGAGTTTTCAATCTCTCTTTTCATTAATGTTTCCTCAATATTAGATTTTGAACTTGGATATCTCTCCAACCTAAGTCAATGCAACAGGAAATTTATCCCTCTTCATTACTTTTTATCCAATATGAGATTTTATAACTGGAAATATTTCCAACTTTGGCAGTATATTATTAATAGAAGGATCAGGACATGTAATGCTTGCTGTTGAAGTCGAGGAGACTACGCATATGCAAAAATGAAGAACAGGTTAGGGTATAAAGACACAACCATGAGACTCCTGGTGCTCTTTTTTATCCCCTTGACAATACTACATATTAGAAATATTTTAAAAATAGTCACAGACTATGAAATGTAGAAGGAAGAAATGCAGAGAGGAGAACACTACTGTACCTGTCATGTGGAAATGAAAATCAACTACACTGTTCAAAATGGCTTGAGTCAAGCTTGACTGGAAGAATGAAATAGGAATGAAGTTGATATGCTCTTGAAGATTCCTTTCCACATAAACTACTCAGAGTTCAACACTTACAGTTTGATCCAGGTATAAATTTGAAAGTAGAAAAATAGATTCTGGTATTTTCTAAGGATGATGATGATGATGATGATGATTATTATTATTATGTTTTGGCGGTGGACAGACTTATCTAGCCTATACAGAAGCACAGATGTTGCAAAAAACTCAGTTTATCTACTGGACATTAAAATCAGATTGAAAAGCTTTTCATGAATTGTGATCTTGGCGTTAAAATGAAGCTTCTATTTAGTGCCCCTCAGCCTACACGCCCTTATCATGATCTCTTATAAAGTGTATTTGAAGATACATAGGCCAAAAGAGACAACTGATAGTACTGTGAGCCATGGGCCAATTATATCTCACATGATTTAACAAGGATTGCTAATAGCAAAACTTCTCAAATTAGGGAAGCTGAATGCCACATACCATATCATGCCAGATTTGAGCAGCATGAATGTTTGTAATCCCACATCTGTACCTAATTTCATTAAACTCCTCTGGTTATTCAAGTCTATCTCAGTGTGCATTCTAGTTCTCTGTCTATGGAAAGCACAAAATTGTTGGTTGACTCCAGCCCGGCTGTTTAGTTAGTAGCTTTTGGAAGAAAAGAGTTTAACCAGGCATTGGAGAATGTTATTATTATATTTGGGGAAACGTTAAAGACATCAGTTTAAGTATGATTAAAATATGTTTTTAATCAATACATTCTAAAACTATGATGTTTAAAAGTGGAATGAAGGAAGAAAGTTTCTGTTTATTTAGGCATTAGTGTAGTCTTGCTTTCCACACCAGTCCTTAGAGAGGAAATGGGAAAGGGGTAGAAGTCACATTAATCATACTCAGAACGAGTCTCAGGCTAGGCCTAATTTAATTTCTGCACTTGATAGATAATATCGTGGCTACTCTAGCCAACTTTCAGGTGAATTGAGACTTTAATAAATTCTACAATCAAAAGATTTCTGAGAAGTATTAAGACTGAAAATAAAGACTGTCCTATTGAACTTAAGAAAATATAGCCAATGAATCCTAACTTCCAGGAACTAAGGAACATTCAAGTTCAAGACAGGCCTTATCCCCAACTCCAGAAAAGACTATGTTTCAAATCTTACCAATAGGTGAATATCTGCCCAACTTTAAAAAAAGCTCCTCCTTCTAAAGGAAAGGATTACTTTGTTCTTTAATTAATAAAAATTATAAGGGTTTTCCCTTTCAAAATCTGAATCCCTCCTACTTTTGCAGAGTTCACAGTTAGGTGGTTATCCAACCTGGTATGATTCTGAGACAGAACACAAATAAGAACATAGAATCTCCTGATATTATGATAAATGTACCAACAAAATTGAATTGAGAGGAGCATTTTTCAGGTTTTAAACTCCATTCTCCTCCCAAGTGACATGTCATTTCTCTTGAAATGGTGTCAGAAATACAGGAACCAACCCATTGATTAGTCACTGCCACTATGCCTTCAAGATAGCTGAGGATCAAATGATAATTGGATGAAAAGTGCTTGAGAATCCTGAAGTTATATTTGAGTATGTCCATGGTTCTGACCCTGATAAGCTATATTATGTTAGCTCAGTCATTAAAAATCATTAGGTCCTGGTGGCTTCATAGGAAAATAAGGGGGTTGGAATAAATAATATTTAAGACTGCTTCTGGTTCTAATATTTTATGATTTTAAGATGCTTGCTTTTCAGTTAGTTCAAGGCTGTTCTAAAGAAAAAAAAAAGATTATCCCAAAGGTAAATATTCCTGAAATTCTGTCTGAAAGTCATGGGTTTGTGAATATTGGTTCAGTAGGAATTTCTTTCTTTTTAAAAATAATTCCTGTTGTTTTGTAACCTGGGTTATTTGGGGTGGACCGTAGAGTCTTGTACACCTTCCTACTTCAAAAGAGAGCCAAACTTTTTTGGTGAAGAAGTCCCAATTATACACCAAACATAATCAGAAGGATCTGGCAGAATATATTGCCCACAATGTCCAGATTTTCACATTCTGTGCTGGTTTGGGAGATTGGTTTTTGTTAAGTATTTTCCAACATTGCTCTTAATTGAACCCTGAAGGCTTTCTTGGCAATTGATTTCAGCCTTCACTAAGTCTGAGAAGGCCCCTGAATGTGGGCAGAAGCAGTGCGCTGTTAGGATCCTTGATTTCTCTCTCAAGGCTCTGCTTAGGCAAATAGAGACCATCTCCTGTTGCTTGATTGATGCCAGGCAGAATTTTCCAAATAGAGATTGCTGGTGCATAGGGTTTAAAACAAACCCCATTACAATGGCTGCCAGGGAATGTGGTTTTAAGACTGGAGGTTATATATTCACATCTCTCTATTCCTCTTGGAGTCGCTTCTCTCACTCTCTAGAGGGCGAAAGGAGTTGGCTAACAAAATTGAGCAAATTAGTGATTGATGGTATTTCCCCTCTACTGAAATTCATTAGTATTTCTCAAGCCATCTGCAAGTCAATGGTTTGAAAGTTCTTCAAAAGTCTGAATGGTGACAAAATTTAGGTTCTACTGTCTTTGTGCTTTTCTCTCATGAGGCCAGAAGTGGCTTTTCAAAAATGAAAACAAGTTTATAGGAAGATAAACAAGCATTACTTCGTATATTTGCGTACATCATGGCAAGGTGCGGCACAAAGGAATTTGGGTAGTGTTACTGGCTACAAATCAGGATATATAGCCTAGATTATAGTGAAGGAAAAAATGTCCTCAGGGCACTTTACTGTCATGAAGGATATGTGATGTCTGGTAAAATGATTTCAGATTACATCAGCAGGAATCGTGCCGTTAACAAATGATAAAGTTTTCACAGAGTGAGAGCAGAGTATTGGGGGTGATCTCTGTGGTTCTATCACAAATAAGTTGGTCTATGTACCACCAGGTGATGTGACTACCCCATGCAATTGTTTCCTAGGCAAGGCTCGTGGTATGTGTAGCTCATAGTCACCAGGGCCAAAGTCCGCTTGTTTGTGATCCAGTGCTGGCTGTAATATAATATAGTTAAAACATTTGGGAGAATAGAAAATCCTCACATATATATAGGTAACCATAAAATTTATTATTTTTTTTTAAGTTTATTTATTTTGAGAGACACAGAGACAGTGAGAGTGGGGAAGGGGCACAGAGGTAGAGAGAGAGGATCCCAAGCAGGCCTAGAGCCTGATGTGGGGCTTGAACTCAAAAAACTGCGAGATCATGACTGGAGCTGAAACCGAGAGTCAGATGCTTAACCAATGGAGCCACCCAGGGTCCCAAAATTTATTTTATTTTTAGCTTTTATAAAAAGAATACATTCATATAAAATCAGAAATAAGAAGAAAAGAGAAAAAAAAAAAAAAAAAAAAAAAAAGAATGCATATTTGTACCACTCATTGAAAACCAATAGCAACAGCTTGTGTATTTCTAGCCAGTCTTTTTCCTATACATTTTTAATCATGATTGTGATGCTATTGTATATAAAAATTTAAATCTTTTCTCATTTAACATTTTATTTTTTCCCCAGCTTTACTGAGACGTAACTGACATAACACACTGTATAAATTTACATGGTACAACATGATCATTTAATATATATATATATATATTGTCATTTATTTTAATTCAAGAATTTATTTATGTTATATAGCCTCTTCATAGTCATAAATGAATTTTAAGTTATGATTACATAATACTTCATAACATGGATATATTATAAACATTTATTTATTGATATTTTAATTGTTTTCAAATTCTCACTGTTATAGATTATAAAAACATATTTGTAGGAAATAAATATATTTCCTAAAAAGTTCTTTTTTTCCTAATGAGAGTTACACAGAATGTCGCTCATTCTTCACATATTCATTGAGCAATAGAACTTTAAAGAACTCCAGATATTGGGGCGCCTGGGTGGCTCAGTCGGTTAAGCGTCTGACTTCGGCTCAGGTCATGATCTCACGGTCCGTGAGTTCAAGCCCCGCGTCGGGCTCTGTGCTGACAGCTCAGAGCCTGGAGCCTGTTTCAGATTCTGTGTCTCCCTCTCTCTCTCTCTGACCCTCCCCTGTTCATGCTGTCTCTCTCTGTCTCAAAAATAAATAAACGTTAAAAAAAAAAAAAAAAATTAAAAAAAAAAAAAAAAAAGAACTCCAGATATTATTTCAGCTACCCTGCTCACTTTAATATGCAAATAGGGGGCGCCTGGGTGGCTCAGTCGGTTAAGCGTCCGACTTCAGCCCGGGTCACGATCTCGCGGTCCGTGAGTTCGAGCCCTGCGTCGGGCTCTGGGCTGATGGCTCAGAGCCTGAAGCCTGCTTCCGATTCTGTGTCTCCCTCTCTCTCTGCCCCTCCCCCGTTCATGCTCTGTCTCTCTCTGTCTCAAAAATAAAAATAAAACGTTAAAAAAAAATTTTATAATATGCAAATGGAAGAAAGCTATAAAAGAATTTTAAGAACATATTTTATTTCCTTTCTTCTTGGTTTCTCTTTAAGATGATTATATCTGCACCATCACAGAAGCAGAGGTGGGGGGTTAGGTACTCCCTGCAGTTATAAAAAAGAACACCTCTCACGTGACTGTCTTTAGCAACTCATTTAAGATGAAAACCATGCTGGAGACTGCTGATGTATCTAGTAAGCACTGTTCTGAACACATTTGCATGTTAGCACTCCCATCCTCTAGGCCTTGAGAGTCTTTGCATTGCTGTTTCTTTCCCACTGGGCATGATCTTCCCTTAGATACTTGCCACCACCCTATCTCTTGGAATGATTGCTCCTTTGTGATAAACTACTGAGTAGCAGAGTAGGAACATGGATGGCGGTGTTCTTATTACTAATTCAATGATGAAGCTTTATGGGTAAGTTGGGATTATTACTCTGGTGTTGATTTATCTACCTGGAAAAACCTATTTTTGAAAGTTTAAATCTGATTTGTTGTTGTTGTATGTTTTTTTTCAATTTTAAAGTGACTAATTTTCTTCTGTTTTTAGTGTTCATTATCTTCCTATTGTAATGAAGAAGTATCCAAAATGAGAATTTTGGCTAAAACTAGGAGCTCTTGCCTTTTTCCATTGCCCCTCCCTTCTTTGCTTTCTTTTATTTCAACATCTCGTCAACTTCACATTTGTTGTTCCTCTCTGAAGCATTTTTTTTGACATAACCTGTTACTGCTTATATGATAGAAAATCGATGCTTCAGTTTTTTTCCCCTGAATTTCTGGGTGATATAGACAAAAAAGATTTTAAAAAATGAGAAAATTCTCAATTTGAATTGGGGCCAGATGGCTTGCTTTGAAACTGAACTCTGGTAATTGTCTGATGTACAATCTTGGGCAAGTTACTAAATCTGTCTATGCCTCAGTTTCCTTATCTGTGAGATTACCTATTATTATAACTTCCTTCATAGAATTGCTTGAAGATTAAATAAAACCTTATAGGTAAATCATAATAATCACAAATAACTTTTTCTCATTATTTGTTGCATCTATAAGAAACAAATTAGCCTATAGATTCCAATTTTAAAGTTCATGTATACCCTGAAATTTTGAAGCTGATTATTTAGTTGAATTATTAAAAACAATGTATTTACATTTTTTAATATGAAATTTATTGTCAAGTTGGTTTCCATACAACACTCAGTGCTCATCCCAATAGGTGCCCTCTTCAATGCCCATCATCCACTTTCCCCTCCCTTCCACTCACATCAACCCTTAGTGTATTCTCAGTTTTTAAGAGTCTCTTATGGTTTGCCTCCCTCTCTCTCTAACTTTTTTTTTTTCCCCTTTCCTCCCCCATGGTCTTCTGTTAAGTTTCTCAGGATCCACATAAGAGTGAAAACATGTGGTATCTGTCTTTCTCCATATGACCTATTTCACTTAGCATAACACTCTCCAGTTCCATCCACATTGCTACAAAAGGCCATATTTCATTCTTTCCCATTGCCAAGTAGTATTCCATTGTATTACATTTTGAAAACTTATATGCCAGCTATGGAGATAAAGACCTTCCTTATAGTATCTCATCCAAACCTCAAAACAAACTCACAGTGTAGATGAATTATATTTAGCATACAAATGATAAAAATGAGTCTTATAGAGGTTCCATACCTTGTCCAACATCATTTACATAGCGAAGGAGTGCCATAATGAGATTTCTAACCAGTCTGGGCTATGTCTAGCCTATGGCAGTTAGATGAGAGGAAAAATAATTTTTACTGGAGTGTGAGAAGCAAGGTAGAATTAAAATTCAGAAATTCTGGAAAATGAAATTATGAATACTTTGGATTTATAAAATTTGAGAAAAGGGTGCTTAAAATGTGAAGAACGAAATGCCAATGTTGCAGTTGTGACTGGTAACTAATGTTACCTACATGTTGCATGGCATGGCACCAAAGTCATCTTTCACATGGTAAGTCTCCAGAGAATGGTGGTGTGGGGTGATGTTTAATGTTACTGGGCAGTTTAAAAGGACTAATGCTTTTAAATGATAAGGAATAACAATAGTTTAACTGAAAATTTAAAAAATACAGATATAGGCATTATACAAAGGTATATTTTAATTTTTCTAATAATCCTTACTTAAAAAAATAATGTTTATTTATTTTTGAGACAGAGAGAGATAGAGTGCAAGTGGGAAAGGGGCAGAGAGAGAGAGGTAGACACAGAATGCAAAGCAGGCTCCAGGCTCTGAGCTGTCAACACAGAGTCTGACATGGAGCTTGAATCCACAAACCATGAGATCATGACCTGAGCCAAAGTCAGACTGAGTAATAACCGACTGAGCCACCCAGGCACCCCTTTAATAATTCTTAAATAGGTTTTAATCTTTAAGAAAGACTAGAATGGATGAGCTAAAATGGTGGAGTCCTAGGAGGACCTTAGGTTTGCCTTGTCCCTTGAACTCAGCTAGATAAACATCAAATCATTCTGAATACCCAAGAAATAAATCTGAGGACTGACAGAACAAACTGCACAACTAGAGGGAGAGAAGAGACTACATCATGGAAGGTAAGAGGTGTGGAGACATGATTTGGGGGGAAAACAGATCAGGGGTGCTGTGGAGGGGAGGAGTCCCTAGTCAGGGAGAGATGTGAGAGAGACAGAGAGAGACAGAGAGAGAGAGAGAACATAGTAGATCACATAAGGAAAACGTTCCCAAAGCTATTGACTGGGAAAATGAGAGGACCTGATCTGCATGAGTTTTTACAACCAGCAGGGCTCAAAGACTGGAGTTTTAGAGGTCTGTGGTTTGGCTGGTGTGGAGCTGGTGGGCACTGCAGTGCTCCTGTGGAGAAGGAAGCGGAGATCCCAGAAGCAGACAGCACTATCTAAGGATCTCCTGGGATGCACTGGGAGAGATGGTTTCCCATTCTTGGAGTGCATCTGGAAGAACTGGCATTGCCTCTCCTGGGACAACAAAGCTGGTAGGTGCCATTTCCCTCCCTCACCCCTCAGCATAAAAAAACTTCAGTGAATAGCACAGTGCCAACACTGACAGCCTAAACCGCTTACACCAAGCCTCACCCCCCTGAGCTCTGCTGGTGCTGCTTTTCTCGGGAAAGTGTGCCTGAGAACAAGTGCAGTGGTTATCTCCCCCGGAAGACCAGCACAAATCCCCCACACGCACCATGTCTACTGGCCATAGAACTCTGCAAAGTTTCAGCTCTACTGGAAATAGCATCAGTCTCTTTTAACAAGTAGACCAGGGTACAACTAGTTAAAATTCACCACACTCTAGCCAAGGTCCAAACACTCCCCAATGCAGGCAAAGAGAAACTCTGCAGAGGACTAACCTGAGGGAACGAGTAGATAAAACATAGCAGCAGAATGCAAATAGCATATACCAGGGACACTTCCTGAAGCACCAGACCCTGGAAAATATATGACCTTTTCTTTATAAAGCCATTAGTCTCAGGAGCAGAAAACATAACAGGCTTTCCTAACACAGAGAAAACAGAGACCTAGACAAAATGCCAGGGTAGAGGAATTCATCCTAAAATGAACAATAAAAGGTCACAGACAGGGATCTAATTGAAATAGATATAAGTAATATGCTTGAACCAGAATTTAATGCAAAAATCATAAGGATGATTTTAGTTGAGCCTGAGAAAAGCATAGAAGACACCAGGGAGTCCCTTACCACAGAGATAAAAGATCTAAAAACTAGTCAGGCCAGAAAAAAATGCTATAACTGAGATGTGAAACTGACTAGTTGTAATGAGCACAAGGATGGAAGAAGCAGAGAAATTAATCAGTGATACAGAAGATAAAATTATGGAAAATAATGAAGCTGAAAAGAAGAAGGAAAGAAAAATATTGGATCATGAATGTAGACTTAGGGAACTCAGAGACCATAAAACGAAATAACATTTGCATAATAGGAGTCCCAGAAGAAGGGAGGAAAAAAGTGGCAGAAGGTTTGTTTGAGGAAATTATAGCTGAAAACTTCCCGAATGTGGGGAAGAAAACAGACATCCAAATCCAGGGAGCACAAAGGGCTCCCATTAAAATCAACAAAAGCAGGCCAACACCAAGACATATCATAGTTAAATTCGCAAAATATAGAGATAAAGAAAAAAATCCTAAAAGCAGCAAGAGAAAAGAAGTCCCTAACTTACAAGGGAAGACAAATAAGGTTAGCAGCAGATCTATCCACAGAAATTTGGTGGGACAGAAGGGAGTGGCATGATATATTTAATGTGCTGAATGGGAAAAATATGCAGCTTAAAATACTCTATCCAGCAAGGCTGTAATTCAGAATAGAAGAGATTAAAGAGTTTCCCAGGCAAACAAAGAGTAAAGGAGTTTGTGACCGCTAAACAAGCCCTGCAAGAAACCTTAAAGGGCACTCTTAGTAGGACTCTTCCAGTAGACTGGAAAGGAACAGAGGAAATCTCCAGAAACAATGACTTAACAAGTAATACGATGGCACTAAATTCATATCTATCAGTAATCACTCTGAATGTAAATGGACTAAGCCCTCCAATCAAAAGACATTGAATATCAGACTGGGTAAAAAACAAAAACAAAACAAAACAAACAAAATATGACCCATCTAAATGCTTCCCACAAAGACTCATTTTAGACCTAAAGTCACCTGCAGATTAAAAGTGGAGGACAATTTATCATGCAAATGGATGTCAAAAGAAAGCTGGAGTCGCCAGCTTATGTAAACAAACTAGATTTTACTTTTTATTTATTTTTAAAAATGTTTATTTATTTATTTCGAGAGAAAGAGAATGAGCAAGGGAAGGGCAGAGAGAGGAGAGAGAAAATCCCAAGCAGGCTCTTTGCTGTTAGTGCAGAACCCAATGCAGGGCTTGAACTCACAAACCATGAGATCATGACATGAGCCAAAATCAAGAATTGGCTGTTTAACTGACTGAGCCATCCATGTGCCCCAGACAAACTAGATTTTAAACCACAGACTGTAAGAAGAGATGAAGAAGGGCACTATATCCTAATAAACAGTCTATCCAATAAGAGTAGCTAACAATTATAAATATTTATGCCCCTAACTTACAAGTACCCAAATACATAAATCAATTAATAACAAACATAAAGGAACTCATTGATAATAGTACAATAGTAGGGAAATTTAACACTCCACTTGTATCAATGGACAGATCATCTAAGCAGAAAATCAACAAGGAAATGATGGCTTTGAATAACATACTGGACCAGATGGACTTAACAGATATACTCAGAACATTTCATCCTAAAGCAGCAGAATGCACATTCTTTTTGAGTGTACATGGGACACTCTCCAGAATAAATCACATACTGGGTCATATATCAGGCCTCAATAAGTACAAAAAGACTGAGATCATACCATACATATTTTCTAACCACAACACTATAAAATTTGAAGTCAATCTCAAGAAAAAAATTAGACCACAAATAATGGAGGTTAAAGAACATCCTATTAAAGAATGAATAGGTCAACCATAAAATTAAAGAAGAAATAAAAAAATCCATGGAAACAGACATTAATGAAAACACAATGGTCTAAAACCTTTGTGATGCAGCAAAAGTAGTCATAAGAGAGAGGTATGTAGCAATACAGGCTTATCTCAAGAAGCAAGAAATATCTCAAATACACAACCTAACCTTACACCTAAAGGAGCTAGAAAAAGTACAATAGATGAAGCCGAAAGCCAGCAGAAGAAGGGAAACAGTAAAGATTAGAACAGAAATGAATGATATAGAAATTTAAAAAACCAGACAAATGAAACCAGGAGCTGGTTCTTTGAATTATAAAATTGATAAGCTTGTAGCCAGACTTATCAAAAAGAAAGAAAGAAAGAAAGAAAGAAAGAAAAGAAAAGAAAAGAAAAGAAATAATGAATTCCAATAAATAGAATCATGAATGAGAGAGGAGAGAATTACAACCCACACAACAGACATACAAACAATTATTAAAGAATATTATGAAAAATTATATGCCAATAAATTGGTCAATCTGGAAGAAATGGATAAATTCTTAGAAACATATAAACTACCAAAGCTTATAAAGGAAGAAATAGAAAACTTCAACATACTGATAACCAGCAAAGAAATTGAATCAGTAATCAAAAATCTTCCAACAAACTGAAGTCCAGGGCCACATGGCTTCCCAGGGAAATCCTACCAGACATTTAAAGAAGAATTAATACCTATTCTTCTCAAACTGTTCCAAAAATAGAAATGGAAGGATAACTTCCAAAGTCATTCTACAGGCCAACATTACCTTGATTTCAAAATCAGACAAAGACCCCACTAAAAAAGAAAATTAGACACTGATATGGATGCAAAAATTCTCAGCAAGAGAGTAGCAAATCAAATCCAACAGTACATTAAAAGAATTATTCACCACAATCAAGTAGAATTTATTTCTGGGCTGCAAGAGTGGTTCAATATTCAAATTAATCAACCCCGCTCATAAAAAAAGACAAGAACCATATAATCCTTTCAATAGATGCAGAAAAAGCATTTGACAAAGTACTGCATCCATTCTTGATAAAAACTCTCAACAAAGTAGGGATAGTGGGAACATATCTCAACATCATAATGGCCATATACAAAAGACTCACAGCTAGTATCATCCTCAATGGGGAAAAAATTGAGAGCTTTTCCTCTAGGGTCAGGAAGAAGACAGCATGGTCACTCTCCCCATTATTATACAACATAGTACTCGAAGTTCTCACCTCAACAATCAGACAACAAAAAGAAATAAAAGGCATCCAAATGGGCAAGGGAGAAGTCAAACTTTCACTATTTGCAGATGACATAATCCTGTATGTAGAAAACCCAAAAGACTCTACCAAAAAATTACTAGAACTGAGAGATGAGTTCAGTAAAATCTCAGGATACAAAATCAATGTACAGAAATCTGTTGCATTTCTATATACCAATAATGAAGCAGCAGAAAGAGAAATCAAGGAATAAATCCCATTTACAATTGCACCAACACCCATAAGATACCTAGGAATAAACATACCCAAAGAGGTCAAATATCTGTACTCTAAAACTATAGAACACTTATGAAATTGAGGATGACACAAAGAAATGGAAAAACATTCCATGCTCATGGATTGGGAGAGCAAATACTATTAAAATGTCTATACTACTCAAAGCAATCCATATTTAATGAAATCCCTATCAAAATACCACCAGTGTTTTTCACAGAGCTAGAACAAAAAATTCTAAAGTTTGTGTAGAACCACAAAAGAACCTGAATAGCCAAAGTAATGTTGAAAAATAACACCAAGTCTGGAGGTATCATGATTCCAGAATTGAAGCTATATTACAAACTTGTAGTTATCAAGATGGTATGATACTGGCACAAAAAAACAGATACACAGATCGGTGGAACAGAATAGAAAACCCAGAAATTTACCCACAACTATTTGGTCAAGTAAACTTCAACAATGCAGGAAAGAATATCTAATGGAAAAAAGACAGTTTCTTCAGAAAATGGTGCTGGGAAAACTGGACAGCAACACGCAGAAGAATGAAACTGGACATCATACACAAAATAAATTCAAAATGAATGGAAGACCTAAATGTGAAGCAGAAAACCATCTAAATCCTAGAAGAGAAAACAGACAGCAACGTCTTTGGCTTCAGCCACAAAACCTTCTTACCAGACACATCTCCAGAGGCAAGGCAAACAAAAGCAAAAATGAACTATTGGGACTTCATAAAGATAAAAATCTACACAGCAAAGGAAATAATCAACAAAACTAAAAGGCAACTTTTGGAATGGGAGAAGATATTTGTAAAAGACATAGCTGATACAGGGTTAGTATCCGAAATCTATAAAGAACTTATCAAATCTAAAACCCCCCCCAAAACAAATCCAGTGAAGAAATGGGCAGAAGACATGAAAAGACACTTTTCCAAAGAAGACATCCATTGCCTAACAGACAAATGAAAATATGCTCAACATCACTCATCATCAGGGAAATACAAATCAAAACAAAAATGAGATATCACCTCATACCTGTCAGAATGGGCTAAAATTAACAACACAGGAAACAACAAGTATTGGTAAGGATGCAGAGAAAGTGGAACTCTTACACTGTTGGGGGGAATGCAAACTAGGGCAGCCACTCTGGAAACAGTATGGGGTTTCCTCAAAAAGTTAAAAATAGAACTACCCTACAGTCCAGCAATTGCACTACTAGGTATTTACCCAAAGAACATAAAAATACTGATTCAAAGGAACACACACACCCTGATGCTTAAAGCAGCATTATCAACAATAGCCAAATTATAGAAAGAACCCAAATGTCCACCCACTGATGAATGGATCAATAAGTTGTGGTATAATATACAATGCAATGTAACTTAGCGATCAAAAGAATGAAATCTTTCCATTTGCAACAATGTGGGTGGAGCTAGAATGCATTATGCCAAGTGAAATAAGTTGGAGAAAGACAAATACTATATGATTTCACTCATATATGGAAGTAAGAAATGAAACAGATGAATATGGTGTGGGAGGGAGAGACAAACAGTAAGTCAGACTTAACTATTGAGAACAAACTGAGGGTTGCTGGAGAGGTGGTGGGCAGGGGGATGTGCTGAATGGTGATGGGTATTAGGGAAGGCACCTGTTGTGATGAGCACCCGGTGTTGTATGCAAGTGACAAATCCCTAAATTCTACTCCTGAAACTAATATTACACTATATGTTAAATAACTGGAATAAATAACAACTTGAGAGAAAAAAAAATCTTTAAGCAAGACTAGCATTTCCTCCTCAGTTAAACTGAATAATTTCTGCTTTTAAGTAGGTTCATTTTCATACACTTGATCTGGTATTCTTCCAATTTACTTCCAAGAAAGTGACAATCTAAGTATATTCTTTAGAAACTAGGGGCAATACTTCCTAATATTGCTTTTGTCTCCTTATGGACAAGACTTGCATAATTTGTTTCCATCTTGTTCTTTTCCTTCAGGGTGCTTCCTGTTGCCCTCTGCACATCTCTTTCATCCTCTGAATACGGAATTTAGATAAGGATAGGATGGCAGCTGTGCCAGAATTTGGTTGTAGTCAAAATATTGCTCAGCCCATATTTTACTGCTGTATCAAATGAACTGAGGGGAAGTCCTAAAGTGATCTAAGGAGTTTTCATGGCCATGGAATCTGCATACATAATTTCAAGGTAAGAATTAATGTTAAACTGATATACGTCCAGTGTTTAAGGGTTTTGTTTGTTTTCCTAAAAAATTGAACTAGGCAATTGGTTCCTAACTTATATATATATAATAACTTGACTCCTTCCCTCCCAGATATTCATGAAGAATAAGCAGTGTATGTTATTGACAGTGTATTTAAATTTTCAGAAACAATATATTTACCAAGACTAACTAAAAATTCAGGTTTCTTTGTTTTACATTATCAACAATTGTGTTAGTGTTGGTTCCTAATCAGTAGTTCTGACTAGAAGTTTTGTTTTATATGCTAAAGGTTCAAAAGTAATTATTAATATATGAAGTTTGTTAGATGGATTCAACTACCACCTATGCTGTTAAGAGCTCAAACGCTGTATTTTTCAGGTCAATCTCTCTCAGCTCAATTTTTCAGAATGACTCCAAAATTAAATATCTAACTACCTGACAAATAACTACCACAGGTTTTACTGTTGCTGCAAACTGAACTCATATCTCTCCTTGTTTTCCCTGACTTCTGGCTTTCTTCTGGCTATCTTTGTTTTTCTTTCTTTCTTTCTTTCTTTCTTTCTTTCTTTCTTTCTTTCTTT